>NC_073224.2:59045606-59348636 GCF_029281585.2 Gorilla gorilla gorilla | reverse complement strand
ATTAAATTCATTGAGGACAGGGGCTATTTCGAACTTCATATTATCCGCAATATTTTATACATGATATGTAATCAATATTTATTGATTTGACTTAATTTAATATGAAGATTTCATATCTAAAGATGTTTCATTATCTATCATTCAAAGTATTTTTCCTAAAACTTTCCTAAATATGCTCTAATGTTGCCTGAGTTTTATTCTCATATATTATCGACATCTGCTGGGAACATACTATGTACAATGCATTTTCATAAATATATACTTTGTCCTTCCATTATATTGTAAATACATTCAGGCTAGGTCTACGTCTTCTAGTTTGTAGTCTGAGAGTACTCTGAGAGTACATCATAGAGTAGCTATTCTATAAATTGAGAAAATGGTCAATTGAAATTTCATCTAAGGGGTCAAGGTATGGTTGCTGTCAGGTACCAAAGTGAATTATGAAAGAAATAAAAACACAAGATGTTAAAGTAAATACAGATAACAGACTTTAGGTTTTTGAAAGGTTTATACTTTTTTATTTTTTATTTTATTTTATTTATTTATTATTTTGAGACAGAGTCTCGCTCTGCTGCCCCGGCTGGAGTGCAGTGGCACAATCTCAGCTCACTGCAACCTCTGCCTCCCAGATTCAAGCTATTCTCCCACCTCAGCCTCTTGAGTAGCTGGGATTACAGGCACACGCCACCACGCCTGGCTAATTTTTGTATCTTTAGTAGAGACAGGGTTTCACCATATTGGTCAAGCTGGTCTCAAACTCCTGACCTCATGATCCACCCGCCTTGGCCTCCAAAGTGCTGGGATTACAGGTGTGAGCCACCGTGCCTGGCCAAAAGGTTTATACTTATGTCAGGGATATGTGAAAATTCTTCAGAGGCAATTTGAAGGAGTGGGTCTATAAGGAGATTTCGTTGGAGAGGCTTGCTGCTGTGTTGTGAGTTGAACCTTACTCATCAAATTGAGGGCTGGATGCTACATTCTCAACCAGAGTGACCATAGCTTCCAGGAGCGCTCCAGTGTCATCTAAAGTTGGTGGAAGGGAAGGAACAGGAAACTTAGACTAGATTCTCCACCTGCCTGAGGAATCCAAAGATGAAACAGTGTGATGACTCTTAACCCGAGGCGTCAGGAAAGAGAGAGAAAGAACTGCTGCTGTGCTGTGTTGGAAAGTAAATGTGCTCCCCTCCTACTGCAGGTTAAGGGTACGTGAATCCTGTGGTCTAGATGGGGAACCCATGGTAGGAGCATTAGTAGGCAGTTTGTGTAAAAATAGTTCTTCCCGATAGGCCTCTGTTGGAAGGTCAAAGAATCCCACTAAAAGAGTTGATAAAGAAGGAAGAAGGAGTAAACGTCAGTAAACCAATAGCAAAGGGGTTGGGGAAGGAGCAAATATGAGCCGCCAGTAAAAAGAGAGGCAACGTCTGCCTGCCTTCACAGTTCTCTAGAGTGAGTCCCAGCTGCAGGAATAGAGTGGGCTCCAAGGAAGTCATAAGTGTCCCTTATAACAAATACCAACTTTAAACACCTCCCAGTCTCAGAAACCATGGAGCCATATTGTATCAGTCAAGTGAATAATTTCTGTACCCCCTTCCCCCTTTTATTGCCACCAACTTCAGTCTTCTAGGGGACAAAACACATAAATCTGAAGATGGAGACAACGGAAGGATTGAAAGAGGGAAGAAGGCTTCCAAATCTTCCTTCAAGACAGCCTGAAGTTAGCCTAGCAGACAAAGACAATTTTATTCTAAATTGCATTGAAACTTTTGATCATTATATGTGACTGACCATTCTAATTGCTGTGTGTGTGTGTTTTTTTTTAAGAGATCTTGACACTACTATCTAATAGTGAGCCGAAAAGTCCTGGGGTCTGCTGAAGACTTATCTAGAGGCAATGAAACCCTTCCCCAGTTAAATATGTTTCAAGATAGGGTAGGAGAAAAAATCGTGTTTTGCTTTTGTTATGCCATATCAGTTTTTCAATAGTTTTACCCTCAATCAAATACTTGTTATTAATTTTTTTGTTCTTAATATCCTTTGAAAATCAAGTTTAAGTAAAATATCTTCTAATACAAAAGTTTCAACTTTTCATATTCAGTTATATTAAACTTGTATTGGAACACCCCTTTAGAATATACTGTAGTTTACCTGTAATTCCTGTGTCAGTTTTCTGTGCTTCCCAGGATGATTACATAACAAATAGATTACTTCCATTCAGTTCTATTCTTTCTATCCATCAAACATTTAATCATTCATACCCTTAGCACTGTACAGGTAGGTGCTGTGGGCGTCTCTAAGTAAGATTATAATATGTCCACGGTTTTCACAGAGCTTGAAATATTTTTGAATTAACAAAGCTTGTATGAAAGTAATCCCAGTACAGTAAAATATAAGTACAGTAGAGTCCAATCAAGTGCCTAGATGTGTAGATCATAAATGGCAGTACATCGTCAAAGATTAACATTGCATACGTTTGTCTAAAAGTTTACACAAAAAGATCACTTTGGTTTTGGATCAGATTAAATGCATTATATAAATATTTAATCACTTTAGGAAGGTCATGATGTATTCATTCATTCCAAAATTAATTACTAAATGGTGAATACAATCCAGGTACTATGCTATGTTTTAGACATACATTGGTGAATAAAACAGACATTTTCCTTCCTTCATGGAAAGCACAACTTGGTGAGATTCTAGACTAATATGCTGTCCAAGTAAATTTCTCATATAAAATTATGCAATTTACAGGACACTACACATGCCCACACTTTCTAAATAGTCTCTCTCAATGACTACAGTACTATTTGAATTTTGTCATTAGAGGGTAATTCTTTCTTACTACTTTTTAGTATTGGCCAAAACTTATTGAGAACTTGTTATATACCAAACAATGTTATGAATATTTACATGTCTTAACTGGTTTAATCTTTAAAAGAGCCTTGTGATGTAAATACTATTATTAATCCCATTCATAGATGAGGAAACAAATATAGAAAGTATATGTGACCTGCTCACAATCAAGCAGCATAGCTGGGGTTCTGACCCAACATTATCAATATAGGAATCTTTGGATTAAATTTTTAAAAACACACATTTGGGCATAGAGTTAAATGGAAAAATAAGACATGCATATTAATAACAAACAATAAATGAGAATACACTAAATTATTAATTTAAAAACCGTGTGTCAGATTGGATTCTTTTTTTTTTTTTTTTGAGACAAGAGTCTCGCTTTGTCGCCCAGGCTGGAGAGCAGTGGCATGATCTTGGCTCACTGCAATCTTCACCTCCTGAGTTCAAGAGATTGTCCTGCCTCAGCCTTCAGAGTAGCTGGGATTACAGGCATGCGCCACCACGCTTGGCCAGTTTTTGTATTTTTAGTAAAGATAGGATTTCACCATGTTGGCCAGGCTGATCTGAAACTCCTGGCCTTAAGCAATCCACCCAGCTAGGCCCCCTAAAGTGCTGGGATTACAGTTGTGAGCTACCGAGCATGGCCAGGTTGGATTTTTAAAACCTAGTTAATTTAGGCCAGGTGTGGTTGCTCACGCCTGTAATCCCAGCACTTTGGGAGGCCGAGGCGGGTGGATCACGAGGTCAGGAGATCGAGACCATCCTGGCTAACATGGTGAAACCCCATCTCTACAAAAAAAAAAAATTAACCAGGCGTGGTGGTGGACGCCTGTAGTCCAAGCTACTCGGGAGGCTGAGGCAGGAGAATGGTGTAAACCCGGGAGGCAGAGCTTGCAGTGAGCCAAGATTGAGATTGCACCACTGCCCTCCAGCCTGGACGACAGAGCGAGACATGATCTCAAAAACAAAAAACAAACAAACAAAAAAACTAGTTAATTTAGGGTCTGATGTTAAAAGTGCTTTGGAATTTAGACTTCACTCTTTCTACACCTCAATTTATTCTGTGAAAGAGAACTAAGAATATCTGCTTTGAAAACCTCAGAAAATTGTAGTGAGCACAAATATAATAATTTGAATGAAGATGTTGGGGAAACCATAAAGTCCTACGCATATGTCCGTTTTTATTGTTACTCTTTGTTCATTTGAATCTCCCTGGAAAAGCAACAGCCACGCTTATTAAAAGGTGTTATACTTATTCATGTTACTTTTTTAAAATGAATTCTAATAATTCCCTAATTAGATATATTTTTTTGACTTGGAATCAGAAAAAAAAAGTAGAAAGTGAAGTTAAAATAATAAACAGGAAAGGAGCTTGTTATGGTATAGACATCATGTTTTACACTGGCATTGCAGGGAAGGAGGAAATGGGGCCTTCCATTCACCTTAGAAGTCCTTCATGGTGAGAGTTGTTTGGACTATTTATATTTCTGGCAAACTTTTAGGAATTATGGGGAAGTATAAACAAGATATAAGGCAAAATCACTGTTTCCAAGTAGAATAGAGTGAAATCTGCAGCCAGGGACAGAATATACAATGTCTGAGAAAAAAGTCTCAAAATAAATAAATTGTATCTTACATCAGTGCCAAGAGCGATCTTTTTTCTTGTTTTTGTTTGTATGATATTCAGTGCTGCATGTGTATCTGACAATGATAGTTGGAATCAATCACAGTATTTGGCAAATTATTCCTAGAGGAAGAATACAAAGCCTGCCATGACTGCATCTTTTTTCTTCATGACACAGGTGGAATATAGAATTGATTTTACTTTTCCTTATTAAGTGTTTACATTTTACTCCATTACAGTCCTAAACCTGAGCTATTCATGCACTTCCGCAAGATTATACAAGTAAATTACGTGAAACTTCTATTTTTGATGTGAATATATATAATTTTAGTACTTTTTTTATTATTTAACAGGAATCCACTGCGAAGAAGACGTCAATGAATGTTCTTCAAACCCTTGCCAAAATGGTGGTACTTGTGAGAACTTGCCTGGGAATTATACTTGCCATTGCCCATTTGATAACCTTTCTAGAACTTTTTATGGAGGAAGGGACTGTTCTGATATTCTCCTGGGCTGTACCCATCAGCAATGTCTAAATAATGGAACATGCATCCCTGACTTCCAAGATGGCCAGCATGGATTCAGCTGCCTGTGTCCATCTGGCTACACCGGGTCCCTGTGTGAAATCACAACCACACTTTCATTTGAGGGCGATGGCTTCCTGTGGGTCAAAAGTGGCTCAGTGACAACCAAGGACTCAGTTTGTAACATAGCCCTCAGGTTTCAGACTGTTCAGCCAATGGCTCTTCTACTTTTCCGAAGCAACAGGGATGTGTTTGTGAAGCTGGAGCTGCTAAGTGGCTACATTCACTTATCAATTCAGGTCAATAATCAGTCAAAGGTGCTTCTGTTCATTTCCCACAACACCAGCGATGGAGAGTGGCATTTCGTGGAGGTAATATTTGCAGAGGCGGTGACCCTTACCTTAATCGACGACTCCTGTAAGGAGAAATGCATCGCGAAAGCTCCTTCTCCACTTGAAAGTGATCAATCAATATGTGCTTTTCAGAACTCCTTTTTGGGTGGTTTACCAGTGGGAATGACCAGCAGTGGTGTTGCTCTGCCTAACTTCTATAATATACCATCCACACCTTCGTTTGTAGGCTGTCTCCAAGACATTAAAATTGATTGGAATCACATTACCCTGGAGAACATCTCGTCTGGCTCATCATTAAATGTCAAGGCAGGCTGTGTGAGAAAGGATTGGTGTGAAAGCCAACCTTGTCAAAGCAGAGGACGCTGCATCAACTTGTGGCTGAGTTACCAGTGTGACTGCCACAGGCCCTATAAAGGCCCCAACTGTCTGAGAGGTGAGAGAAAGCTGAGTGCTATGGCTAGGAGTGCCATGCCTCAGAGCAGAGCAGAAACAGCAAAAACAGCCAGACTGCTTCTGCCTGCTATGAAACATAATGACCCCACAGGACTTCTGCTGCTGGTTGCCCACTGATGAGAAAGAAAAGAAGAGGGCAGTGATGTGCGTTAATTAATTTTGAGTGGATTCATAGGACATCAGTTTCACTCATACAGAGAAGTAAAAAAAATAAGCAGATAGCTCTTTTCCAAAGAGGTTTTCATCTTTGTGTTTGCAAAATGCTACTGCAATTTTACCATTGGTCACATATCAGAAATTTATTGTAAATCTTATTTGAAAGAGAAATAATCTTTTGAAAAAAAAACCTTAGACATAAAATTTGTCAGTGCCACATACTAGCATGATATCTGGTGCATAGTAAATTCTCGGTAAATATTCATTTCCTTGCTCTCCTTTCCATGCAATTCACACTTGCTCCACAATCATAATTAAGCATAGCGTTTTTATAAAACGCCAATTTTATTCAAAGGTATCTTTTCCAAGGTTGCCCTGGAGGAGACAGATAATATACTAGGTGTCTTAAGAAAAAAAAAAAAAGAAAAGAAAATGTGGAAAGTAACAATAGTAGAACTTGGTAGATGCCATAAACTAATTGATCTAATTTCTCTAGTAAACCACAGTTTGCAAAGTATTTCAAAATCCTTAACTTCCAACATTGTTCTAGAGATTGCTGTTGATAGTGATCAATATATACCTGTTTCTTTTTATTATTATTATCATACATTGAAAAAGTCTGAGAGGTAATTGTAACGGACTGCTTTGAAGTTCAGCTGTAATTTACCCCAAGATTTTAGAGTAACTTGAAGTAGGACAACATCTGGTAAGTAGTCTTCTCTGCTTTATATGAAGTAAAATTAAAACCAGTCTTAGCCTATACTCTATTCCATGTTCAAATGTCTAAGAATTATTAGAAACTACTCAAGGGTTTACCCCGACCACAATATTCATTACAAATCATGGACCTGTTTGACAATGAAGTATGGCATCTACTAGCTCTATGTAATATTTTAAGTACAATGGCAAGTTGTTTTGTGATTTTTTTTTAAGGAGTAAAAGGGAAATTATGCTGAGGCAATGTTCACTTTTTGAAGAAAAATTTAATTGACCTAAGGCAATATTTTTACTACATATACAAAATAACAAACAGATGCTGACTCATTTTGACTGGCTTCCAGATGCAGTGACCCATGAGGTTAATACTGACCATGGTGATGTTAACTGTCCTAGTAAATAGATTCAAGAGATGCCAATCCAGTGGGTTCTGGTTTTCTTTATTTTATCCAACTTGGAAAACCATGAACTTTTCAAACCAAGTTCCTGAATTGGTTACCCTTCCCCCACTTCTCCCAGTTTCGTTATATTCCAACATTATTTGAAACTGCTTAACCCTCATGAAAATATTTGACTTCAAAAGATCACTTTACAGAGAGAGAGAGTTCTGTGAAATCTTTTCTTTCTGAAAATTCTTGGTATAAATGTAAGGAAAATTATATTTTTCATATCACCTCTTCATTATAAAATTAAAATACTCTGTATTTTCTGTTATCTTGAAGGAATGTTTCCTGGAGAGTTTATTCCCACTACAAACTGCTTGTAAGCAGTAATGAGAACATGGAGTCTTTCTGCTACTGTACATATATGTGCAAGAGGGAGGAGACATACTAAAAAGCACAAAGGCAAACTTCAGCCCATTCATGACTTGCACTCATATTTGGCTCAATGTTTTCCAACCATGGTATACACTGTAATGAACAAGGAGACTGGATAGAGGATTTTGGTGGCTGACTAAACACAAAAGACATAGTGATTTCCAATGTATCAAGGTTGATCTTTTTTAAATAATCTAATTTCTCAACAGAAAGAGTGCTGAAAAGGATTTAACTAAGCTTAGTTCACAGAAGTGTCCATAAAGTTCTCTCAGCATATCTTGTGTTGACTGTTTGTAAGAACATGAAGCATTCAAGATACTACTACTCAGAATAAATGGCATCACCTACCTCTTGCTCTCTGGCGAACATTTGATTTACAAAAGCAATTTACATATCTCTTCTTTTCAGCCATATACCTAGATTTTGAGAATTTTATTCTCTTAGAATTATAGTTTCCTAGATATAGAAAAAGATTCATTCTATGACTGAATTTTTAACACAATTGTACCTGCCAAATGTAGTGGCTCAAATCTCTGCTCAAACACCTTCACAAATAGATCACTCACTCCATCTTGCCAAAAATTGCCCAAAAGTTGTTTCCTTATATTGAAATAAAATAGGATTTGCCCATAGCTTTCCTTCATTGACCATGTTGCATTTCTGGAAGACATGCAAATAAAAATCTCAACTTGCCTGCTGCTTGAGAATACTTAATATCTGAAGAAAAGTATCTCGAGCCATCTAAACCATCACTTCTATTCAGGCTAAACATCCCGTTTCTTCTAATGTTTGCCATATGACATAGTTTTCTGACACTTCATCAGCTGCTTGCAGGTTTTGGAATATATTTGCTTCTTTTTATTCCTTCTAAGATGTGATGTCTGTATGTGCTGGATGATACAGTGACACACAGGGCCATAACCTCCCTTATTCTAGATAATGTGCTTCTGTTTTTCAGCTTAATACAACACTGACTTTTTGGCAGCCACACTTCGTGATTGCGTCACTTTGTATCATTGTCACTCATGATGCCACATAGTCCTGTTTCTCCCACTCTAATCTTATAAACGCACATTTAGATCGAAGTGGCTCTTATTTATTCTTGTTAAATTTCATCTTGTTGTATTCCATCAATCATTAAAGCTTGCCAAAATTGTTTTTTATCTGTATATGTTGTTCCTCTTCATGACATGTCAACCACATGTATGAGTATCACCCTTCCAAATCCACAGCCAAGTCATGTGTCTTCAGGTGTTTCTAAAGTCATGTAGCAAATCACACATGCTGACTAGTTTCTTGTGATTTCTGAGAAATAGGATTGCTGAAGAGTCAGGCTTCTGAGAAAAAAAAATACTCTGCGTTTTGGCTTTTAATCCAGATCCACAAAGTGATGCTGAAGGCGTCCTGGGATGACCAGCAGGCACCCCGCTACCCCTGAGGTTGAGTGATTCTGGGCATATCTTCAAACCTCAGGGGCTTCAAGGGCCAAATTTTCTTATTAAGCATTTTATCTCATATGAAAGTGCTGCAGTGTATTCAGAGATGTTAACCTCTTCAAAGGGGTTATTTTATCTAACAGTACACTTTTGAAAGCTACCGGTAGTTGCCTGGAGCAGGTGGTCTCCAAATGCAGATTCAAAATGCAATGTTCCTGTATTAAATCAAGACAGAGTTCTGAAAATATAGCCTTTTATGCAGAAGATCTTCAAACACAGATGATTGTCTAAGCAAGTTTTACTATAGTTAAGCTAAACTAAAATGTGTCTTACCTTTGCCCAAACTTCAGCTGGGCCATATGATGATATTTAGACATGCTGAAATATGCTCTTTTTTTCTGGTTAGTACTGGGATATAAAATCTTGAAGACAGCAATATCTTGAAGACGGTGATCTTGTCAAGTTATCAATGCTTTCTAGACTGCAAAATCAATGGTCAATTCTCAGTCACCATCTTACTTGATTTCTCAATACCAGTTAACACAATTAAACACTCCCTCCTCCTGAAAAAATATTTTCTCACTAGGCTTATGGGCCACCACACTCCCTTGGTTCTCCTCTTATCTTACTGGCTACTCTTGCATCATTTCCTTTACCTCTACTTGTCTAATGCCCAAGGGCTTACTTCTTGGACCTCTCATTTTCTCTCTATATACTCACTCTCTTGGTGATCTCATCCAGTCTTGTGGCTCTAAATATCTAATATGGTTTGGATGTATGCCCCCTCCAAATCTCAGGTTGAAATGTGATTCCCAATGTTGAAGGTGGGGCCGATGGAAGGTGGTATATACTAACAAATCCCACATTATCAGAACATCCTGCCTGAACCTCTATATCAACTGCCCCACTAGTCACTTCTGCTTGGATATCCAAAAAGGCATCTCAAATTTAATATGGACTCCCACCTCACCCAAAAATCTGTTCCTCCAGTTTTCCTCCCTATCTCTGCAAATAGAAACTCCATGCTTCCAGTTGCTTAGGCCCAAAGCCTTAGAGATGAACTTGCTCCAGAAAATTCTGTTGTACCTACCTTCAAAATATTTTGAAAATCTGACCACTTTTGACCACTTTCACATTACCACTGATCCAAGCCATCATCATTTCTCTCTTGAGTTACTACAATAATTTAGTATAACTTTGGGCTTTTGCTCAGATATCACTTTCTCAGAGTTCCTCCCTGATTGTTCTATTTAAAATTACAATTCCACCCCTCCAAATCGCCCTATTCCCTTTCTCTACCTGACATTTTATGCTAAAGGATTTCTCACCGTCTGACATATTATATAGTTTGCTTCCTTATCTGTGTCTGGTGTCTTTCCTCCAATTAGAATGTAAGCTTGATGAGGATGGGAAGTTTTCTTCCTACCATGTCATCCATATTTTACAATGTCAGTTTTTATTTTTATACATCTCAAGAGTTTTCTTGAGGTGATGCACATCAATAGCATTGCCACATATGAGCATCACTAACTCCTCTGACCACAGGAAATGCAGGGTGGGTTTAATACTCAGCTTTGCCCCAAGTTCTCTGTTTCCTGTGCCTTTCCTACTCCCAACCAGGACCACAGAAGGAAGGGTCCTTCTTTTTCCTTGCTCAACTGCCTTGCTTCTTATGTGAGATGTCATCCCAAGAGAAGATTTAATCATCTAATTCTTGATTTCTGTTGTCCCAATTTATGTTATTTACAGACTAAAAACCTGAAGTTTAGAAAGGTTATGTAACTAGCCTAAATCACATGCTAATAGCAGACCTGGGACAAATACAGTCCAGGCTCTAATAAATTTCTTTACAAAGAATAATTAGGTTTAATGACATGTTTGCTTCAGCGTGCCTCTGAGTAGCAAAGATTGTGACTCCCTGCAGAGTCCACTTGCAGAGGGTTGCATGAAGTGCCCTTGTCCAAAAATTTCTTCCACCAAGTTGGAGTATAGTAGTGTCTGATATACCACCATTAAGGCCAATATTTTAGGTAGCGAAGGGGAGATTCTTTAGTTTATCAGTGCAGAGATCTTTTTGGTCTGTTTTGTGATCAATATGCCTGAAGTGTAAACTACAAACCAAAATATAGTTATTTTAGGGATACAGTAAACTCAGAAGTCCAGAAAGAGGCCAAATCATTATTCTATTTAATAAGCCTGTCCTGAACTTTAAAAGCTGTGTATGAGTGTGTATGCTTGTGTGCATGTGTGTGTGTGAAATGTATAATTTTCGTCTTCCATCCCTTCTGTCTTTTGAGCCTTAAGATGTTTCTTTTTTTTTTCCTCCTCCTCTATTTTGACATTGAAGAGTATGTGGCAGGCAGATTTGGCCAGGACGACTCCACTGGTTATGTCATCTTTACCCTTGATGAGAGCTATGGAGACACCATCAGCCTCTCCATGTTTGTCCGAACGCTTCAACCATCAGGCTTACTTCTAGCTTTGGAAAACAGCACTTATCAATATATCCGTGTCTGGCTAGAGCGCGGCAGACTAGCAATGCTGACTCCAAACTCTCCTAAATTAGTAGTAAAATTTGTTCTTAATGATGGAAATGTCCACTTGATATCTTTGAAAATCAAGCCAAATAAAATTGAACTGTATCAGTCTTCACAAAACCTAGGATTTATTTCTGCTTCTACATGGAAAATCAAAAAGGGAGATGTCATCTACATTGGTGGCCTACCTGACAAGCAAGAGACTGAACTTAATGGTGGATTCTTCAAAGGCTGTATCCAAGATGTAAGACTAAACAACCAAACTCTGGAATTCTTTCCAAATCCAGCAAACAATGCATCTCTCAATCCAGTTCTTGTCAATGTAACCCAAGGCTGTCCTGGAGACAACAGCTGCAAGGTAATGATTACTCATACAAACTAGGTATATACTGTATGCTAAACTTTTACTTTATTAAAAAGATAACTTATTAAAACCATTCTTTGTATATAAAGATGATGTTACTGACCCACCACTATAGAATAATATTTCATCTATATTGTTCCAACAAGACTGTGAAATTTACATTGAGCCATAGAAATGAGGCCTTGATCTTATTGGTATCAGGATCTATTTAACTAACCAAAGTAACTTCGGCTATAGGCTTCTCTCACCCTCACAACAATCAAATTACTTAAGTATAATAATATTTCAATTCCTAAACTCCTAATGGCACACCAGAGGTTTAACTGAATTAACTCTTTTTGGATGATATTGTTAACTTTATTTTAAATGCCCAGCTACTATTGTTTTGAACTTTTATGAAGTCAGCAACAACAAGAGAAATCTGAGAGGTAATTTCCTTCTGGTAGTTGAAATCTTCCGAAATATAATTTCTCAAAGCCCAAGCTTTACTTTAAATATTCTATGTGCTCTTCTAAGAGCTGCTTAAATACAAGAACTTGTCAGCTCTGCATGACCTTTCAAAGGGAAAAAAGGAAACGCATTTCTGTGTGTTGAGCATTTGTTGAGCTCCAACTATGGCCCTACACTAAGCTTGGTTCTAAATATACACAAATGAATTATTGTAACATAGTTATGGAACATTTTCAATGTACTAGGCACTATTTTACATGGATTAATCCATTTAGTTCTATTGAAGGACTACTGTGGAAAGCTAGCATTGTTGTTGTCCCAATTTACGTTATTTACAGATAAAGTAACTGAAGTTTAGAAAGGTTATGTAACTAGTCTAAATCATATGTTAATAGTAGACCCGGGACAAACACAGTTCATGCTCTAATAAATTTCTTTTTAAATACTTTCATTTTGAATACTTTTTGTGAGCAACCTTGTGAGAACTCAAATAATAATACTATGTCTCTGATTCAGAGGCAGACCAATGTGGGAAGGGCACTCACTGAGTTGGGATCTAGAGGACCTAGGTA
This sequence comes from Gorilla gorilla gorilla, assembly GCF_029281585.2. Classification (NCBI taxonomy): domain Eukaryota; kingdom Metazoa; phylum Chordata; class Mammalia; order Primates; family Hominidae; genus Gorilla; species Gorilla gorilla. The sequence continues at coordinate 59,335,779 of NC_073224.2, read as the reverse complement.
CCAAGTGTCACTGTTTCAGTTCTGTATAGGATCTTGGGCAACTGGAAACACCTTCTTTTTATCATCTGTAAAACCAGGAGTAAGAATCCCTTCCTCAAATGGTAATTAGTGCATGTGAAAAAGTGCCTGGTAATTTGTAAATTACAGAGGACACTGCTATACTTGAAAAATCCTCCTTGTGCTATGTATCTTTTCTCTCTCTCTGCCACCACTCTGCCCTTTTAGAAAGGAGTTGGTAATGGCAGTAGTCATTTTTATTCTATTTAGTTAACAATGGATATTAAAAGTTTAAAATGTAAAGATGTAGGGAAATTAGCATTTTAAAATAACAGATATGTGGTTTCACCGTCAACATTTTTCTATTCAGTTGCCAGTGCTTTTTATACCTTTGATTTCTTTTCTGCTCAGTCCAACCCCTGTCACAATGGAGGTGTTTGCCGTTCCCGGTGGGATGACTTCTCCTGTTCCTGTCCTGCCCACACAAGTGGGAAAGCCTGTGAGGAGGTTCAGTGGTGTGGATTCAGCCCGTGTCCTCGCGGAGCCCAGTGCCAGCCGGTGCTTCAAGGATTTGAATGTAGGTAGAGTTCAAACCTACCATCTCACCAGTTAAGTTGCGACATTTGAGTTGTTCCAAGAGCAAACACAGAAAAAGAGTATAGACAAAGCCAGTTTATTAAATTAATCTATGGTTGTTTCCCCTATGCGAGTAGGCTAATACTGACTGGCCTTTTGCCTCATCCTGCCCTTGGTGGCTGTCTGGATAGGAAATGGAGGTCACAGCAACACTAAACCTAGATGCTTAATCATTTAAAACTGATTTCCTGAAAAAGAATTAACAAGGCAATATCTGACTTTCCTTCCCTCATTACTGGGAACACAGAATAAATATGTGCATGTTACACATTGCCATTTATTAACTATGAGGCCTCAGGCAATTCATGTGATCTCCATCATATAAAGCTTCCTCACCTGTAAAATAGGGAGAACACTTTCTACCTTTTCGGTTTCTTTGTGATGATTCTATGACCTTATCTGTAAATAATCAAACATGTTAGGCACTCAATTAATGTTATCTATGAGAATTTCCCTCACTGTGAAAGGTTTTCCTGTCCATCTTCTGTACTACAAAACACAATTTTCCAAATGTTAGCAATTTGAATACTATACAGTATTCACAATTTTGACATATCCACCCACCAACTATACTGTTATTTATATTCTGTCTTCTCACCTACTTCAAATAATGCACAGTCCAGTTGATAGCCAACCCTCTAAGTTTGCACTGAATTCTAATTTATTCCCCTTATTCAAAGATTGTGCTCCTAAAACTTTTCTCTCACACACCAGTATCAATTTTTCCATCATTACAAAAAATTTCTTTTGACACTCCCTCACTCCTATTCCTACCAGCTACCATCTCATTTCTCTGCCTTAAAGAATAGGGAGAAAAAAACCCTTTAATGTGTTGTCCGCAATATGCTTCTGATATTCTCACTCCATTCTCTCTTTTGCTCCATACAGTCAGGCCCACACACCACCACCTCCCTCCTGAACTCTCTTAACCCAGAGATTCACAGGTCACCTTTGTCACTTCATTCAGGTTTCTACACAAACATCCTTCAACTTGGCTTTATTTTTATTTTTATCTCTTATTGTTCCTTGATATTTTGTTACATATGCATTGATATATTTGCCTATCATCTCTTTCATCACGAGGATATAAGCTTCACAAGGCAAGAAACTTTTCTATGTGGTTTCTTGCACGTAAATATTTGTAAAATAAATAAATTGATATTATTTTCTTCAAATTTACTTAATATTTTCACTTAACTGCTGTGGACGTTAAGTACATTATCAGCTTACTATAAAAAAAAATACATGATGGATGCAGTGACTGACGCCTATAATCCCAGCACTTTAGGAGGCAGAAGTGGGAGGATTGCTTGAGCCCAAGAATTTGAGTCTGCAGTAAGCTAGGATCACACCACTGCACTCTAGCCTGGGCAACAAAACAAGACCCTGTCTCAAAAAAAAAAAAAAATAAATAAAAACACTGCACTAAAATAATGGAATGGAACTAGAGGATAGTTTGGCTTAAGGTCCGTAGCAATGACATACTATCTAGACTGGGCCCCGAAGTAACTGAGAAAAAGAGAAAAATGAATTTACTTTCATGTTTCTGTACTTCAAAATCATATCATTTAAAAGACCTGTATGAAATACATTACACTGTATATACATTTGGGGAAGTTTTCTAGAAAAATGTATATACTTTTATGTTTCATACTTCAGAAATAGGTACTACACATGTATAGAAACATGATGAGTTGGCATAAAGAATGTAAATTGGTTTTTAATGGGGCACTAAATTTTAAATGATACTTTTTCATTCTACTTCTTTAATTATTCTAAAATAATTTCTTAATTATTAATTTTACTGTTGATCTTTTGATAGAAATACTAAAGTTGTTAGTCTCAGCTATGTTCTACCTGGTGTCCGAATTGTTTTGAATATTTTCACAGGAAAAATGAATAGGATTTCTAAAAACAGTGGCAGCCCCAAAACAGTATGCACACTGCTCTGCAATCTACACATCAGTTTAGGAACTGGACAAACATGTATCAGAAGGAAGTGAAGTGAACCTTTACTGCTACAACATTGCCAATAGCAAAAGACTAGTAAGTCCAGCTCTGACACCCCTAGAAAGTCCCAGTAGCATTTTTTAAGTATAGCTTATCTTAGTGTAGAGAGAAACCATAAATAAATAGGTGTACAATAGGAATTATAAATCAATTTTCTAATTGACAGGTATGAACCCAGAATTCACTTTTACTACTCTCATAATTTTAATTTTATGTAATCTTATGACTCTATTATATTTTCTTTCCAACTAAAATATATTGAAAAGATTAAGTCTAATGGAACAAGATACCCTTGAGAGTACAGCTGATAAATTGCTCTGAGTTTGCCTTTAGGACTTTAATTATCTCTGTATCGTACCAAGATTTAAACATTTACAACTCATCTTAAATACAGGTGTGCTTATTATGGTAAAGTTCCCCAAAGAAAAGGTGAAGTACAAAAGTGATTAGGTATATCGTGGTTTTTACCCAGATCAGAAGACATGATTTCAGTGTGCTCAGCAGAGTTAGTAAATATATTTATATAGCATTATAGACCATAGTCTTCATTTCAGAGTTGGAGAATTTTGCAGATTTTTCATTTTAACATTTACTTAAAAACATGTAATGAAACACTTGTTGCTCTTTTTTCCCCTAAATTCCCAACTCCAAACCTGGTTGAAACACACACACACACACACACACACACACACACACACACACACACAGTAAAAAAACAATAAGATCAAAGGAATTGTTTTATTTAATTAAGTCAAATAATACACTTGAATGATACACTGAAATTTTCTCCTGCTGTGGTTTCTAATCATTATCTCACTTTTCAGGATACAGGATGGAGTTATTTTCATAGAGTATTCATTTAATTATGTTTACTGAGCACCTACTATACATAAGGGACACACAAGCTTATGCATAAGGATTTAGTGATAACCTAGACAGAGAGGATCCTTGGTTTCATAAAGCTTATGTCCTAGTGCAGAAAGACAGTGAAGGAACAAGTAAACAAATAAACGTAATTGTAAGTGGTAACGGGAGCTATGAAGAAAATTAAGCATAGACAGTGAATGCAGGGAGGCAGTTTTTTTAACTTGGATAGTCAGGGAAAAGCTTCTCAGAGGAGGTGACATTTGAGCGATATTAACACTAAGAAAAGCCAAGTATAAGAAGATCTGGGGAAATAATATTATTGGTATAAGTAACAGCAATTGTAAAAGGCCTGCGCTGGGAACAAGCTTGGTGTATCTTCAATGAATGGCAAGAAACTGTGTCTGTGGCCTGTGAATGAATTGGAATTGGAGAGTTAATCAGGGGCCAGATCATGTAGATGCTTTTTTTTTTAACATGGCAAAATTTTGTCATGAATTTTTTTTTTAAAGAGAGACAGGGTCTTATTATGTTGCCCAGGATCGTCTCAAACTGCTGACTTCAAGCTATCCACCCTCCTCAGCCTCCCAGATAGCTGAGATTATACCCACAACTGGCTCAGATCATGTACACTCTTGTGGTTATGTTTAGAATTTAGGATTTCTTTTTAGATGATAACTAATGGAGCTTGACTAAGGAGTGGTTGTTATATTGATCTGCAGAGCAGTAGAAGCAGGGACACTAAGAAGTAATTAGTCTTAATGAAAGATGATGGTGGTTGGGTGTAGTGCCTGATAATGTAATAATAGTGTTTTCAGGTCATTTGCTACTGAAAAGTGTGATACAATAAAAGTAGATAATTGGCCACTGCATTGAGTAACATGGAGGTCATTCATTGTAACCATGAAAGTGGTTTTAGTGAAGTGACTGGGACAAAAGCCTGAGTGGCATATATAAAAGAGAAAATGAGGAATAATAGAGTGAGACCATGGGGATATAAAATTATTAAGTTTTGCTGGTAAAGAAAATAGACAAAAAAGCAGCAGGATTGGGGGATGTCAGGGTACTGTTTCGTGTGTATTTTTATTTTTTAAGATTAAAGCAATTACACATATTTGTATATTGATGGGAAACAACAAAATGGAAGGGGAAATGATGATGCAAGAAAGAAAAAGAATGCATAGAGGAATAATATGTTTAAAAGGTGAAAAGCAGTAGGACCCAGTGCATAACTGGTAGAGTTGACCTTGGTGGGAATACAGACAGTACGTCTCTTATAGCAGGATAGAATGCAGTGTGGATCCAAATAATATTAGGTTTACAGATTTGATGGATATCTGAGGTAGCTCTGTTTTTTCAAGAAAATATTAGGTGAGATCATAAGCCGAGATAGAATTAGATATTTTAAGAGACAGAACAAGTTGTTTGTTAATCATCTTATAGAATGGGGAAAAAGTTTTTAATAGAAAAATGCAATAGGATTGCCCAAAGTGCTCTGCTCACATATAGCATGAGAGCAATTGATATGCTTGTATACGAAAGTACTTGGGTGTAGATACAGAATTTGCAGCTTGTCACATAATTGGAGTTTTACCAGGTAAGTAAATCAGTCATTTGGAATGCTACTTTTAACTGCGTACTCATCAGCTTAATCAGAAGCCAGACTCCACTGTTAATTTTCTGTGTCACCATAGCTAGATTTGTGATTTCTTTTTGCTCAATTTATTTATGTGTAAAATGAATTATCAATGCTTTATTTGTGGGAGCAAATGCAAAATAAAAATTGGCATGCATTAGGATTTCACTGGAAAAGAAATGTATAGTTTTGGTTTTGCTATCAGACCATCCCGGTTTGACATTCTGGCTTTGTTATTTATTAATTACATGACCATGAACAAAATTACTTAAATTCTGTGAGTCTCAACTTCTTCTTCCATAAAATGGGGATAATAATAATACCTGTATTCAAAAGTTTGATATTAGAAATAATATAAAAGCAACTAGCACAGTATGTAACATGTATCAAATAGTCAATATGCAATGTTAACACAATGATCATTAGTATTAATAATGGTCATTAAGCAAACTATAGATTTCATAAAGTTATTGATTATTATCACCTTCTCTCATTAGGTATTGCAAATGCTGTTTTTAATGGACAAAGCAGTCAAATATTATTCAGAAGCAATGGGAATATTACCAGAGAACTCACCAATATCGCATTTGGTTTCAGAACAAGGGATGCAAATGTAATAATATTGCATGCAGAAAAAGAGCCTGAATTTCTTAATATTAGCATTCAAGATTCCAGATTATTCTTTCAATTGCAAAGTGGCAACAGCTTTTATATGCTAAGTCTGACAAGTTTGCAGTCAGTGAATGATGGCACATGGCACGAAGTGACCCTTTCCATGACAGACCCACTGTCCCAGACCTCCAGGTGGCAAATGGAAGTGGACAACGAAACACCTTTTGTGACCAGCACAATTGCTACTGGAAGCCTCAACTTTTTGAAGGATAATACAGATATATATGTGGGAGACAGAGCTATTGACAATATAAAGGGCCTGCAAGGGTGTCTAAGTACAATAGAAATCGGAGGCATTTATCTCTCTTACTTTGAAAATGTTCATGGTTTCATTAATAAACCTCAGGAAGAGCAATTTCTCAAAATCTCTACCAATTCAGTGGTCACTGGCTGTTTGCAGTTAAATGTCTGCAACTCCAACCCCTGTTTGCATGGAGGAAACTGTGAAGACATCTATAGCTCTTATCATTGCTCCTGTCCCTTGGGATGGTCAGGGAAACACTGTGAACTCAACATCGATGAATGCTTTTCAAACCCCTGTATCCATGGCAACTGCTCTGACAGAGTTGCAGCCTACCACTGCACATGTGAGCCTGGATACACTGGTGTGAACTGTGAAGTGGATATAGACAACTGTCAGAGTCACCAGTGTGCAAATGGAGCCACCTGCATTAGTCATACTAATGGCTATTCTTGCCTCTGTTTTGGAAATTTTACAGGAAAATTTTGCAGGTGAGCATAAAGTCCACATGAAGCTTGGTCTTTGAAGCTATACTCTGCATCACTGTTCTTGTCAAATTGGAAAGCTCTCTCCTCAAGGTATACATATATACTGTGCTGAACAGGGTGACACTGGTAGCTTCCGTCACAATTTGGTCATGTTAAGATGGGATCTCACTTACCAGGATATTCTACAGGTCAGAAAGGTAGTGTTTAAATCAGACTTTCAGCAAAATATTTTCTCAGTCATCTGTGTGAAAATATGTCTCATGAACTGTAGCCCCAGGGTCTAACAGTTTCAAGGCCTCGGGAAACAAATGCATTTACAATAAATGCAAAAGCTGAAATGTAGTATTGTTAGGGAAGGCATGACTTCTATTGCTAAAATAATGCCCTGGGTTATTTCAGGCAGGTAAATACTCTAAAATCCCGAAAAGAGTACATTAAAGTATACAGCTGACTCTTGAACAACGCAGGGGTTAGAGGTGCTGATGTGCAGTTGAAAATCCACATTTAACTTTTAACTCTCCCAAAACGTAACAACTATCAGCCTGGTTGACCACAAACCTTAACAATAACATAGTCAATTAACACATATTTTGTATGTCATATTCTGTCTTCTTACTATAAAGCAAGCTAGAGAAAATAAAATGTTATTAACAAAATCATAGGAAAGAAAAAATAAATTTACTATTCATTAGTGGAAATTGATCATCAAAGATCTTTATCTTGACTGTCTTCGTGTTGATTAGGATGAAGAGGAAGAGAAGGGGTTGATCTTGCTGTCTCAGTGGTGGCAGAGGTGAAAGAACATCCACATATAAGTGAATCCACACCATTCAAACGTGTTGTTCAAGGGTCAACTGTAATTTCAAAACAGTGCAATTATAATTGTCAGAAAAATATAAAATAAACATGTTTTAATTATTCTGTCATTAATTAATGAGGAAACTAGTAAGATATAAAAACTAATTCAAAGGACAATCTAAAGAATATGTATACGTATATATACAAACAAGAATGAGTGAATGAATTTATTAATAAATACAAAACTGTTTAATATCCCATAGGGCAAGAAAACTAGTATTTGAAGTCACCTTCAATACTGTGATAATCATTTGTATGGCTCACTACAGATAAACTAATTTGCATTTTGATGAACAAGATTTTCATATTAATATTGTTTTCTACAACTTACAGAATTGTAATATAGCTTAGCAAAGAAAATATAAGGCACAGACCACTGCAAAAGTGGATAATCCTAGATGGTCCTTTATATAAACCCAGCAGTGCATTGAAAGAATATGCAGTGATTTTTTTTTTGCCCATTTCAAAGTATTTCACATTTTTCTACAACTACAAAAGCAGTATTTTAGTTCTTGTAACCACCTCTGTTTCAAGCTATATAAACAGAGATAAGAAAGACTATTTTTCTTCTAAGTCACATTGCTTCAGTATTTCCATGTAAGAAGTTATTATTGTTTTTACAACTTACACCACTTTAAATTTACCAAATAATTGAGTCATTATGGGGAGGTGAGAGGGTTATTATTAACAAGTAATACATTCCAGAACTTCGGCAAGAACACCTGGAATGGGTTGGCAGCCTGTAGACATTACACTAATTCAGAGGTGGTACCTTAATTGCATGAATCTCCTAGCAAACATAACATGTAGGCATACCTATAAGAAGTTGTACATCTCTCCTTAACAGTTACTGTTCCGAGCCTGTGAAAGCAAGGCACTGTTGTAGGTGCTAAGTGTTCTCAACAGGTAACCTGCCTGTTTAAAAGCAAGAAGAATTCAGGATCAAATTTAGTACATTTCACTGTGAATTTTGATGAGTAAAATAAACATATAGGCCCTAGTAACTAGTTCTCCAGAATTTTTTTCTGCCTAATTCATTAAAGTCAAGTTCTGAAAGATGAAAGCCCTCAAAAATACCTTCTAATGAGATTCAGGAATTGTTTATTAAAACCAAGATGTATACAAAGCTTCATATTTGCATTGCTAATTGACCTCTTTCAAAACTGGTTGACATTTTTGGCTCTTTTGAAAAGTCTTTATGATATCTGCTTTTTAAAGTAGAATTGATTAGCCCTTGTGGGAAGAGACACACTTAGCATCATATAAGCTAGTCTATCCACATTAGCTGCAGCACACACAACAGAACAAAATTCAATTCATTTTACACTTCCTGAATATTTATTAGTTATCTGATACCATGCACATACACAGTGGGTCAAAGGGCCTAAGCAACACTATTAAACTCTTTAAACATCAGTCCCTTCACACTACTAGATTTTGTCTTACAGTGAAGTTCCGCTTAGCTTCTAATACTTGTTCCGCCTTTTATAAGGATTCTTTAACATGTAAAGCTTTGTTGCCATATCAGAGAGCCACACTCTGAATTCACATGCAGTTACCATCGTGTGCTATATACAAAGCTCCTGGACAGCATTTGGCTTGCATTCTTCGAAGCTGTGAATTATTACATAGGGAGCAGCAAGTCTTGGCAGGGCAACTGGAGTTCAGCTCTGAAAGCCAATAGAGAAATCACATGAGTGCTTGGGTAGTAGAGTGCTGTCCTTGCTTTCCTGGCCTTTATAGAGATGCAATTTTCCTATGGCCTTTATTGATTTATTAGCAAAGCAGCAGCAAATCTAGTTATAGCAAGTTCTTTTCCAACCCAAAATTTATTGCCACCCCATGGCATAGATCTTATCTCACAAATGAAAACTGTGTAGAAATGGAAGATGTATAGCCATGCTTGTCACAGTACCCTCCAGCAGGAGCTTTTTACTGGAGAAAGTGATCCTTGCATAATGCAGCACAATTAAGCATTTGTAGCTCCTCCAGCCTGAGTACTTAATTAGCTTGGCATTGACTACATACATGAATTTATCAGAAAACTTTTCTTGAATGAGATGAACAAGATGAACAGCTGTGGCTGTTGCTTTTATCTCTCTAGACAGAGCAGATTACCCTCAACAGTCTGTGGGAATGAGAAGACAAATCTCACTTGCTACAATGGAGGCAACTGCACAGAGTTCCAGGCTGAATTAAAATGTATGTGCCGGCCAGGTTTTACTGGAGAATGGTGAGTCACATTAGAGCCTTCTGGAAGAGAATTCTGAGCTAAAGAATGATGGGATTACTCAAAGTTCATTTTCTCCTCTAATTTTTTATCTCAGTTCCCATAGGAAAATCTATGCTGAAATAGAGGTTCAGACAGAGTGAAACAATAAAAAAGAAGAAAAACTACAGTTTAGGTCAAAGGGGAGAACATTTTATTAGACAAAACTTCAACTAGGGAAAAATGATTTTTAAAAAAATGTATAATGTGCTCTTTTTCTTTCTTATAAGTACTTCTGAATTCATGTCTCTTTTTTGTTGCTAACTCTAATACATGATGCAAATATGGTTGCTGTCGAGGTAAAATAAATTACAACTAAAAGATTGCCTCATAGAATTGCCTACAACCCAAAAGTATATATACCTTATCCATATGAGTCTACTTTTCCCAGATAAACTCTTCAACTCTTCTTCACCTCATACAGGAATTCTTAAAATGGGGTTGGTCAATGGCTTCAGGCAATCTGTGACCTGCTGAAAATACAGGAAAATTAGAATATGTATTTGAGTGGCTAGGGGTAAGTTCAGGGGTAGAAGGAATGCATACTGAATAGCTTTTATCAGCTGCTTAAAGGGATTTATGTCCCCAAAACAGTTATGAACTGGGGCTCTATAGAATACATTTACTATATAAGCAGATAATAGTTAACCTTTTGTTTTAGCACTGTGCCATGCACCTTACAAATACCATCTCTAATTCTTATAGCTCTGTAAAGAGGGTTTCATGATTTTTATTTTGCATATGTGTAAACTGAGGCTGAGAGGTTAAGTGACATATAAAGGGCCTATCCACACGTTTGCTGCATTAAGGTTGAGCTGCCTTCAAAGCCTCTGCTCTTCTATTTGATGTCCCAGCATAACTGTATGAATAAATCTTTGCTCACCACAATTTCTTTTTTTTTAATGAGAAAGGTGTTCTTCCATCTCATGTATCATCGAGGGTAAGATACAGTGATCTCTGATCAAACCTCCTACATTGAAAAAATTAAATAAACTGAGCTCAGAAATATTTGACAAAGATATTTTGACTGACTCAATGTTTCCCATAAGCATAGTTAATAAAATAATGGATATGTGAGTGCTCCCTGGCAAGTGCCCTTTGGATTAATTGGAATTTTCTGTTTTATAGCTGGCCTCTTTTGCATCACAAAGACACAGTTCTTTTGCCATTTTTACAAAACAGCGGGGAGTCTAGTGTATACCTGAATTTGACCCTTCTAACGTTCATTTTTATTTGCAGCCTGCCTTCTGTGGTTGGTTCTTTGTGTTACAGGCATTCCAAGTCTATATGTGCATGAAAGGAGATAGCCTTGAGTCACATTCTGCTTTCTGTTGCAACAATTTTGGTTCTGCAACTTATTAACTGAGATTGTTTAGTTGTATTCCAATTCCATGTATCTTTCAAAATATTGCAAATATTTTCTTGTCATTAATTTTGAGTAATTCAACTATTGTCAAGGGTGGGTTGCTTCCTGGTTGAACGTCACAGTTTCTGCCTAATCGCACAATGCATAGAACTCATCCAAAACCCTGGATTATTTTTCTCTGCCACTCACACATTGTTTCTATTTACAACAAATATCTCCCTGTCTTCTGATATTAGTTTACAAAATTTATATTTGACATTTAAATTCAGATATATTTGAAATATAGAAAGAAAAGAAAGCTTAGAGTTTTCCTTCTTTTCCCAGGAGACTTTTCAACTGGAAAAACTTACATGATGCTAGATATTTCTAAAACATTGAACCTGTGTTCCGTAGATTCTATGCTTTCAAAGTCCTTAACCATCATTACTTAATTGACTAGATGTTAATGGATTTAGTTTTACTTTCCATGCATTAATTAACCTCTAATACAAATGCCAATGATGCTGATAATACATGTGTATCTATTGTTGACTGTTTAGTTCAACAGAAAAATAGGTGAGAAAATGATGGAGTAGTTTAGAGGAAGATAGAAAATAGTGGGCTATCTCTCATGGCCTAGGGAAATGTGACTTCCATCGCATCCAAGAATATTGAAAAGCTATCCTCAAATAAATTGGCTTCTCTCCTGCCTTGGTTAAACCTCCAGCTTAATAGTGTCATCCTGGCAGGTTTTGAATGATGGATGGTGTGAACACTCTGGCCCACCCAAGACCGAGAATGCTTGGCAGGCTCCTGAGGGTTGTCAAGTTTTGCTCAGATCTAATCAGAGAAGTCTCCCTCCAGTCCAGAAGCATAAGCCAAAAAAGGAAAACAAAATGTCTCAGCTATGCTTGGTATTCAAAGGGATAAGGAGCTGTTTTTCTTGGAAGAAATCTTTGTTTTCCTTTATACCTTGGGCTGGCCTTGCCCCACTACCTCATCCCCTTTCATTTTGAGCCTAGTGATTAGTCTCTGACCCATACGTGCAAGTTTTACATTTTGGAAGGTGAGGGAAAGAATAAGGGAAAATTAAAAATTGTTTACATAAAATTTCAACATTATAAGCTGCACTGTAGAGATCTTGGAGCTAAGATTTTATACAAATTTTCAAAAGTAAAATAGCCGCCTTAGTTGCTGTTCTATCCCAAGGTCTTAGCAGAGTGTTTGTCACATAGTATGTGTTAAATAAATACCACTGAGTGACTGAATACATGATTGGTGACTTAATCCATGAATATACAGAAAAACAAATTCTTGCTGGATAATTAGGTTAAAAAAATGACAATATCCCAGGAAGAAGAAAACTTCAATTTGCCTGAGACTTGATGTCACTTGTCTTGGAAAATTTGGCTTTTGAAAGTCATTCTACCTCAACATTTCAGAAATTATGCTTGGCTATTGGAACACAGATTTATTAGCAAGTACAATCTTCTAACTATTGATTTTTGCTTTTGTTATAAAAGAAAGGATTTCCACAGAAAATAATTCAAAATCTCTCAGAATAAACCTTTCCTCCTCCTCCTCCTTCGTCTCCTTCTTTTTTTTTTTCTTTGGTTTCTCTTTGGTGGGCTTTTTCCTTAGCCTGAGGGCTCTGACGCATGAGGATCCTGATAGCCTGAATGTAGGTTTGCCCTGCAGGCTCCAGATGGCAAAATACAGCCTCTCTCCTTGTGCCCCTAATAAACTGAACATTTATATAAGGTGGCAACCACACTAATGCTCTTGAGCGTGACACTGGTGTAGGCATGGCCCACTTTTCTCATGGTTTCTAAATATTTGCATCTATTTTCTCATTCTAATTAATTCCGTGTGTATATGTATATATATGTGTACAGATTATTTCCATTAAACCCCAAATGTGTTAAAGAAATTTTAAGAAACATCTCCGACATTATCAAGTATGTATAAAGTATGTGTGGATGGGTAGATAAGACTGTGCTGTTCCAGATAGATAAGGCAAACTTTTTCTTCCCATTTCACAACCAATGTATTCAACAGGGACCTGGGTTTCTGCTGTTCTGTTTATTTTGAAGGTGTGAAAAGGACATTGATGAGTGTGCCTCTGATCCGTGTGTCAATGGAGGTCTGTGCCAGGACTTACTCAACAAATTCCAGTGCCTCTGTGATGTTGCCTTTGCTGGCGAGCGCTGCGAGGTGGACGTAAGCAGCCTCTCCTTTTATGTCTCTCTCTTATTCTGGCAGAATCTTTTTCAGCTTCTTTCTTACCTCATTCTGCGTATGAATGACGAGCCAGTTGTTGAGTGGGGTGAACAGGAAGATTATTAACATACATTTGAACATTCCCAAATGAAAAAAAAAGCCATTGAATTTCAAGAAATGCCTTGATTCATTTTAGATCTCTGGGGAAGAAAAAGGAAATAAAAACCATCTCAATAATTAAGGTAAATTCAAGGCTTATTTTAAACATATCAGAAGCACTTTGTCTGTGTATAAAATATTTTCCTATTCTAACTTTAAATATGAAAAAAGTGTTCTTAATATAACTAGAAATATCTCCTTATTGTGTGTATTTAGTACAAATATATTATCATTCTTAACACTTCTATATGTGAATGACCACTGCAATTTCTTCCCACTCCATTTCTGGGTCTTTTCACATTTTAAGTTGCCCTCAATCACTATGATTCTATTTTCATTTCTGTTCTTTCATTCTTATCTATTATTTATGACACAAAAATTGAGAATTACAGGCCAGGTGTGGTGGTTCACTCCTATAATCCCACCACTATGGGAGGCTGAAGTGGGCGGAACACCTGAGGCCAGGAGTTTGAGACCAGCTTAGCCAACGTGGCGAAAACCTGTCTCTACTAAAAATACAAAAGTAACTAGGAGTGGTGGCACATGCCTGTAATCCCAGCTACTCAGGAGGGTGAAGCAGGAGAGTTGCTTGAACCCAGGAGGCGGCCGTTGCAATGAGCCAAGATTGTGCCACTGCACTCCAGCCTGGGCGACAGGTGAGATTCTGTCTAAAAAAAAAAAAAAAAAAAAATGAGAATTACCGATTAAAATTACTGACTATATTCATCTATGTTTTTACATGAAGCTATTCAAATGAATTGTTACCTTTTCTCTGATATATGATTAAATATATAAAGAGAAATCAGGAATTTACATCGAGTCCCTAAATTGTAGAAAAACAATTATCTAGTATCAGTACTCAAATTACACCTCCCTGGTATAATTTCTGATTCCATAAAACTGTCTCTCTAACAAAGTTACAAATAATCCTTTCTCTATTTCCTTTCCTGCAATACTTTCCCTTTTCCTAACAAATAGAACAATTTTTCTGTTAATTGTTTCTAAATTTATGAGCTCCTTGACTTTTTTATCAAATGGACTAATTTCAGTTGCTTTTCAATGAATATTTAATAAAAATAAGCACTGTAGTTTATACATAAATTTAAAAGTATATATTGTAAAACTTGAATTTTCCTAGAAGCATGGTTTTCTAAGATTTGCAAGTAAATTTATTTTCTTAAGTATCTTTCAGAAAAAAATATGAAAGCATAGTATACATCATAACCAAAATATATTTAACATTATGATTTTTTAAAATAAATGTATACCTGAAATGACGGATCTATAAAGTATATTAATAAGATATGCAAAATTTAATGTATTCTTTATTATAAAGATTTCAGAGATTATAAAATAATAATTTTAAAAAACTTTCTTAATGTTTTTATTGTTTCCACCAGTATGTTATCATTTATGCTAAATATCTTTGTGTAGATATACCCTTCCAAAGAAGACGTTATTTGTGTTCATTTAAAGGAAAAATAGTTTGATCCTATGAATTAATTCAGAAAGCAACTAAAATAACAATGGCCTGCCAAACGTCATTTTGTAAATATGTGTCTATGACTTTAGGAGCTGTCCTGGTTTGAAAACGTGGGGACAGTTTATCCATTGGACGCCATCTATTTAGTCCCAATTAAGAAAGTTGTTTTTTTTGTGAGAATGACCAAGGTAAATTTAAATATACCATTCAAACAAACAAGGACAAAATGATATCCTTGTTATAGAGTACATGTAGCATATAGTATGAAGTAATATACTACAAAAGCAAAGAAAGTGTATTCTATCTTGCAATAGTAATAGACAATTTTTATATAGCAAATTCATATCCTTTGGAGTAGTGACAATCATTTCAAACTGGGAGCAACTAATTGTGAAGATTTTCCTTCTTACTCATCCATTTTCTTCACATCCAAGGCTGAATATGTGATGCTGCTGCTTCAGATGATTTGTTCCAAAGTTAAATTTTGTGACAAAAGACATGGGGAAAACCTTCCCATCAATATTTACATTCACAAGTATTTGCAATAAGCATAAAATAGATTATAGCCAAAGACCATATGTATAGTTTTCACATTTACTCCCTTCTAGACATACCTGTACTTATGTACTTACAGGCTGTTCCAAATGTAATATGTTCTCTACCAAATGTGGTTAAGAAATATTCACTCACAATTTCTTTCTGTGTACAATTCTGATGCCTCTGTTGTCACTGTAATTGTCAGTTGCTTTTCTGTTTTCCAAATGTCTTCTTGTCATGAGGTATCTGACTTTAAAAAATGTTTTCCCTTTTCTTTTTATTCTTCAGTATTTTCCAGCTGCATGTGTGTGACTATGGCTTTTACATATTTGCACAGAAAAATAAAACCTTTGTTTCTGTATCTTCTCTTTCTCATCTTCTAATGGTACTTGTATTTGTTTGCCTTGACTGTGTCTTGTATGATAAAATGTCCACCAGCCATGCATACACACACACACACACACACACACCACAGAGGTATTAGTACTGATCTTCCTGAATCGTGATCTCTTTCTGTGAAAGTGTCACTGTGAGTAAACACTGTGGTATCCAAGTAAAGTTGCATGTACTCTGGCAAGTAATCCTCTAGTTGGCATTCTAAAGTTGATTACAACCCTAATTTTTCTTATTATTGGTTTACATTGTCCCTGCCAAAGCTAGCCATAGTTCAACCTGGTTCTAAAGAGGGGCTGTTTTACCTAAATGACAGAAATTTACACTAACTCCTCTGGACCAAGCTTCTAAAACATAGCCTATATTTACTTGAATAAAAACTAATTCCATTTTGCTCCGTTTTTCAGATTTAACATTAAACTAAACAGGGCTATGTCTCTATGTTTGGCCATGCCTCCTTTTTTGTGTGCATACATGGCAAGTGGGTTTTTATCACCCTCCCTTTTGCAAAATAGGGAAATAGAGAGAATAGGCAAATTTGGAAAAATCAGTGTTTGAGGAGAGACAACTGAGTTCAATTAACACCACTGAGGACTTACTCTATGCCAGGAACTGTGATAAGCCTTTTTAAATACTTTATCTTTTCAATTATCTTTTTTCAATACAAGGTCAACCAAAATCTTTTTATCTCGAAATTCTTCACTAAATTTTCTTAAAAGATCTTTTGGCCATTTGTAAGTTTAAAAATAGAAACTGTTAAGCTTTAATTTTGCAATATTAAAATGAAACTTCTTCTGCAAACGGTGCTGCATAAAATTTGAGTTTAGTGAGTTAGGCAGGAAATCAATGAAGAAACCTGTTTCTCAACTGCCAGTATTATTACTAATATAAACTATTTTACTTCTCTGCTTTTGTACTTATTCAACAAATGTTTAATGTATGTCTACTATTTGCCATATTGTATACTAGGTCCTGCGAATAGAACTATGATTTAGACACAATGCTTGCTCAAAATAAGCTGAAGTTATGGTAAGGAATGTGGGTTAGGCTGGGTGCGGTGGCTCACACCTGTAATCCCAGCACTTTGGGAGGCCGAGGCGGGTGGATCACCTGCAGTCAGGAGTTCAAGATCAGCCTGATAAACATGGTGAAACCTCGTCTATACTAAAAATACAAAAATTAGCTGGGCATGGTGGTGCATGCCTGTAATCCCAGCCACTCAGGAGGCCGAGGAAGGAGAATCACTTTAACCTGGGGAGGTGGAGGTTGCAGTGAGCTGAGATCACACCATTACACTCCAGCCTGGGTGACAGAGCAAGACTTTGTCTCAAAAAAAAAAAAAATGTGATTAAACAAATAGTCTTAGGATGTAACTAGGATGTAACTGAGTGCCAGCTGTAAGGGAACATATGGGAGAGGCATTTTGTCCAGTCTTACAGGTTGGTATAGAAGGTCAAGGAAAGTTTCCTGAAGCCTAAGCTAAGACTTGAGGGAGTTAGGCTGTGGAAGAAGCAATGGCACAGTACTGTGTGTTTCAGGCAGAAGGGGCTGGAGAAGTTGTGCACTGTGGCAGGGATATCACAGGGTGGCAGTGCTGAAAGATGGGGCTGTCGAAAGAAGCAGGAGTAAGCCCTTATACACCTTGGCAGAGGCCTTGGTTTTTCATCATAAGAGAAATGGAGAATCCTCGAAGGGTTTCAAACAAGAAAAATGTCATGATTATACTTGCACTTTAGAAAGATCACTTGGGCTTCTACATAGAGAATGGCTTAAAAGAAAGGCAAGACTGGACCCAGAAAGAAACAGCCAGGAGGCTGCTTCAGTGATAAAGAAAAAAGGAGAATTTGCACTACCATGTATAGTTGTAGAGAAGATAGATTTTACAAGTTTGAAGCATGATTGTTTGGGAGAAGCTGTGGGTCTAAGTGGGTGATAACTTAAATTTGGTGGATAATATTTTTAATATCTTTGTTGATTGAATAAATGAATGAATTTAAGATCTGTTGGATATCTAAATACAGTTATTAATCAGTGTGCATATTCCATTCTGGAGTTCAAGAGGCATATCTGGGTGTATATATTTGGGATATATATTATAGATCTATTGAGTGTTATATTCCATTCTTTGTATATGTAATCCATTTGTATTATTTATTTATTGCTCTGCAACAATATTACTTCAAACTTGGCAACTTAAAACAACACACATTTACTATCTCACAGTTTCTGTGTTCAGGAGCCCAGGCACGGCTTAACTAGGTCCTCTGCTCAGGGTCTCACAAGACAGCATTCAAGGTGTCAGCCAGAGATGTGGTCTCATCTGAGCTGAACCAGGGAGGGATCCACTTCCAGAGTGAACTCAGGGATCAAGTTCACTGAGGCTGATGGCAGAAGTAGCCCTCAATTCCTGAAGGCAGCCCTCAGCTCCTTGCCACTTGGGGGTCCCCAACATGGTTGCTTACTTCCTCAAAGCCAAAAAAGGAGGGAGAGATGCCAGCAAGATGGATGTTACCATTTTATATAACATAATTATGCAATTGTGTACATATAATCGCATATTTCTCCTCGCCTTTATCATAGTCTGTTGGTTAAGAGCAAGTCACAGGTTCTATCTACACTCAAAGCGAGAGGGGCATACAAGGTGTAAACACCAGGAGGTGGGGACTAACCATGGGGGGTTCACTTAAAAGGGTGTCTGCCAGCTGGTTGCAGTGGCTCACATCTGTAATCCCAGCATTTTGGGAGGCCTATGCAGTAAGATCACTTGAGTCTAGGATTTCCAGGCCAGCTGGGAAACATGGCAAAATCCCCTTTCTGAAAAAAAAAAGAAAAGGAAAAATACAAAAATTACTTTGGCATGTGCCTGTAGTCCCAGCTACTAAGGAGGCTGAGGCTAGGTGGGAGGATCACCTGAGCCTGGGAAGTCGAGGCTGCCATGAGCCATGATGGCACCACTGCACTCCAACCTGGGCAACAGAACAAGACCCTGTCTCGGGGAAAAAAAAAAAAAAAAAAAAAAAAGTCCGTCTGCCAAACCTTCTCTCACAGTATCTTTTTTTACTGTCTGTGCTGTATTCTGCATATATTCCCTATTGCTATCTTCCAAGCACTGGTAGTCCACATATAATCCACGGATAGATTTTCAATTTTAAATTACTTTAAAAAATTCTGACTTTTTTTAATCTTACAAATCAATCTTTTCTCTTGTTTGTGTCCTTTTTTTTTTCTTTATAATTGCTACCTTCATTTTACTTTCACATAATTAGGAACCTATTTAATAGTGTCTTTCAGACTGTTGTGTTATTTCAAGCTCTTGGAGTGCTCACCCTCCTATTTTTGTTTCTGCTGAATTTTACTCACATCAGAGTTTTTCTTCTTGTGGTTTGTAATTTTTTTATGAGCAAAAACAACTTTCAGAGGATTTTTCTTTTTCCTGGGGGGTCTTTGTGTGCTGAGTTGTGTAAATGCCCCTGACTACAGTCTTAGCTTTAGATTTTTGCTAGGATGCCAGGAGTTCCACTGGTCTAGTGCCTGTTTTTGTGCTCTTAGTTTGGGGATTCCCACAACATCTGGATAGTGTAAATTTGGTCTCCATATACAATTTGGGTTCAAGCCCTTTATAAATGTGACACAAACTGTCTCCAACTTCATTTCTTACCTGTGCTCTCACAAACTCCACTCTCCAGCCACATGAAACTTTGCACCTCCCTTTGAACTTTTCACAGCTGCCACAGCTCTTCCCTTACGTGCTGTTCCTCCCACCTAACCTGTCATTCCCTTCTTCTCTGCTTGACATACTTTTGTCCTTCCAGAAATTTCAGATCTTGTATAGACTCTTCTAGGATCCTTTCCCTGATTGCCCCAGGAAAAGCTTACTATTTTATTCCTGCACTTTTTTGCTATTTTGTACTTCTTTTTCTAGTGCTTATTATTTGGTAATTATCTATGCATGTACACACAAAAACAGCATCCAATAATAAACTGCTCAAGGCCAGAGGCCATCTAACATATCTGACTGAGCTCTACAAATGTCTGTAAAAGAATGATCACTTTACAGTAACATGGAGATCCTGAGAAGAAATTATATTGCTTCCTTATTTTAATATTTTTATTTTAATGAGGATAAATGCATAGTGTAGCTAGGATAAAATTTATCATGATATACTTATAGCTAAGTGAGAAAATGCAGGCTATTTAAGAATACAAATAAGTGTTTATTCATAGTGGTATTTACAACAATGTCAAAAGAATAGCAACTATGTCAGTGTGCATTTTTATTTTCCCTTAGTTGTAACATCATAGTTATGACAGCTGCTTTAAAATCCTTTTCGGTTAATTCCAACACCTAGGTCATTTTGTGATTGGTCTCCATTTATTGAATTTCCTTTTGTATATGAGTTTCATTTTTCTGTTTCTTTATCTAGTAATTTTGGATTGCATCCTGGTCATTGTAGCTTATACAATGCAGAGACTATGAATTCTTTCATGTTTTTCAGAAAAATATTATTTTTATTTTATTTTATTTTATTTTTTTTGAGATGGAGTCTCGCACTGTCGCCCAGGCTGGAGTGCAGTGGCGCAATCTCGGCTCACTGCAAGCTCCGCCTGCCGGGTTCATGCCATTCTCCTGCCTCAGCCTCTCGAGTAGGTGGGATTACAGGCGCCCGCCACCACGCCCGGCTAATTTTTTGTATTTTTAGTAGAGACGGGATTTCACCGTGTTAGCCAGGATGGTCTCGATCTCCTGACCTCGTGATCCGCCCGCCTCGGCCTCCCAAAGTGCTGGAATTACAAGCGTGAGCCACCACGCCTGGCCCAGAAAAATATTATTTTATTTTGGCAGGCAGTCTCTTAGCTGAATCAAACTCCTAGTCCTGTAGCAGTGCCCTCTGTGGTGTGTCACAGCTGCAATCTCTGCTCAGTTATTTTGTCTTTAGCTGGGTGACTTGGAGTGTACGCTACCTGGGCATATTACAAGGGTGAACCAGAGATTTGAGCAGAAATCATTTTCAGAAGTTGAGGCTCCACCTCTGTAGCTGTCTCCTTTCTAGAATTTTTCCTTCACTTTCCAGCTGCTATGGTGAACCCTAACTCTTTTCTCTGGTTCTTCAAGCCTGTGAGATTGCAAACGTCTCTCCTAGTTTTAGTTAGCTGGCAGGGTGTTGAGCAGAGACTGCACTCCAAAAAAATAAAAATCACATAGTGCCCTCCGCTCTGCTTAGTTCAAATTCTCATACAGGTCAACGCATACTTTTGGTTATTATCTGAGTGCCCTCAGATTGTTGTTTTTTGCTATTCCATCTGGATTTTATTGCTGTTATATGCCAAAGGGTTACTCTAGTAGAAGCTACTTTGTCCACAGAAGTGGAAACTGTAATTTTAAGAAGGTAATCTGAGATTGTAATCACGTAGGTATTTGGTCCCAGAACAAGATACATGGTTTTCCTTCTGATTTCTGCACTGACCACATCAATTCAGAAGCGCGGGTTTTACTTCTGGGCACTACATTCTGGGGAAAACATTGATGAATGCCAGGGCCTAGAAAAGGGCATTTTAGCTTATTTTAGCAGGTTTGTTACATGGGTATATTGTGTGATGCGTGATGCTGAAGTTTGACATATGAATGATCCTGTCACCAGGTAGTAGACATAGTAACCCAACAGTTAGTTTTTTTTTTGTAAACATTATAAGGATAAAGGGATATTGTGTCTAGAAAGGGAAGACTTAAGGAAAGCATGAAACTGCCTTCACATATTTGAAACGTTATCATGAGAATGGAAAAATAGATTTGTTCTATATTAATACAGAAAGCATAGGCCGGACGCGGTGGCTCATGCCTGTAATCCCAGCACTTTGGGAGACCAAGGTGGGTGGATCACGAGGTCAAGAGATCGAGACCATCCTGGCTAACACGGTGAAACCCCGTCTCTACTAAAAATACAAAAAAAAAAAAAAATTAGCTGGGTGTGGTGGCCGGCGCCTGTAGTCCCACCTACTTGGGAGACTGAGGCAGGAGAATGGCGTGAACCCGGGGGGCGGAGCTTGCGGTAAGCTGAGATCGTGCCACTGCACTCCAGCCTGGGAGACAGCGAGACTCCGTCTCAAAAAAAAAAAAAAAAAAAAGAAAGCATAAATAAGACAAAGGGATAGAATTTATTGAAAGAAGATTTCAAGTCAGCATAAGAGGAAGCAAGTTAACATTAGAAGTACTCAATAATGTAATGCATTGATTTGCACCAAAGAGAACTCCCATCCCTGGAAGCATTCCAATAGAATCTGAATGACCATATTTCAGAAATAGTGTAGAGAATACTTATGCACTGATTGAAAGAGAGACATGGACCTGACATTTCTTAAGCATCTGTGATTAGCTGATTAGCACAATTCATGCATTTTCTATGTATAACATTTCTCAAGATTATGGCATAGATTACTCATGATAACAAAATTATGGGCCACGTGGAAAAATGACATTTGCGAATTTTAGTTGAGGAAAGTGTAGTACACAGGGCTAAATAATTGGCCGAGATCACCTGATACTTTGGAGAAAGGGAGGACTGGGAATGATTCATCTAGATTTTTCAGGCCATTAATACGTTGGACCATGTTATAGTAAAGAAATGTTTGAGAATGAGACATTTCCCTAAGAATGTGATATTTTTAAATGCATTGATTTTTTAATGCTGCTTTCTCTGAAACTGAACCTAACACTGTCGATTCTGCCCCATTCAGAGCAAGCATGGGCTGGGCCTGGATGTTTGCCATGTGCTTCATATACACTTACAGGATTTTCTGAGCAAACTTAGAGGTCTACATTGCTTCATCCTCAATCATTTCCAAACAAGATCTGAAACAGAATCGAGGCATATAGCCAGACAATAGCAAGAGAGCAATTGGGAAAGTTTGTTTAAATTGCGCTTTTCTTCTTAATATCGTATGGTAAAATACTAACATTAGAAAAACATTCCATTATAAATTGTAGGATGTCCCTTATAGGAAGATTAAGTGAATGCTATTTCCACCACTACATATGCCACTGAAACATTAGATTGAATCATATGAACTTGCAAATATTTGACATTTTGACTGATAAAAATGACAATTTAATATGGTTAAACTGACTCCATAATAGATGCCTGATATTTGCAAGGATGCTTCTTCTAAAGTTTAGGTTGTTAATGCAGAAGGGAGAATTAAAGAGTTAGAAAGGATTTCAGGAATCATCTAATCCAACTTCTTTATGTATGAGATGAAGAATCTAAAGCTCAGAGAGAGAGAGTGCTTTATTTAGACTCTACAAGTATCCCGGTCTGTCAACCCACAGTTCAATATTCTTCCTGCTGTTCTAAGACAACGAAGGAAATTCCCTATCCCATTTGCCAGAGAGATTGTGAATGAGAGTCTCAGAGTACTCTAGGCCACTGCAGAGTCCCTGCATACCTGACCTATTTTAAAGCTACAAATTTATAAAACCCAATTAACATCAGCACTGCATTCATCAAAATGTAGTCTTAGTCTAATGATATTAAAAGTACTTTAAAGAAATATGATGACGACTATCAATTGTCATTATATAGGCCTAGGATCTTAGAGGATGTAGGAGACAAGGCTGAGTCTGGCTTGATTTCATGATGGAAAAATGAAAGGATGTATGAGATGAAGGGACCTTACATATCAATTTTAGTAATAAATATTCACAGAAACCTTATGAGATAAATATTATAATGCCCATCTTATAGACGGGGAAAATAAGATTTAGAAGGGCTAGTTACCTGCCCCAGGGCCACACAACAAATAGGGATCAGAGCAAGGTTTAGAAACTGGGAGTACTTACTTCCAAGCCACAGGTCTTCCTAGGATGCAGCACTATCTTTAGTAACAAACCCTGTAAGTTGATTCCTAAATAAGTTACACATATGTAGAAATGGTTCAGCCACTATAAAAACCTGTATGAAGTTTCCCCAAAAAATTAAAAATAGAACTATCATATAATTTGTTAACTGTCATATGATTCATGATTCTGAGTATATATACAAAATAATTGAAATCAGGATTTCAAAGACATATCTGCATTCCCATATTCATTTCAGCATTATTCATAATAGCCAATAGATGGAAACAGGCTACATGTTCAGTGAAGGATAAATGAATAAAGAAAATAAAAATGGAATATTATTCAGCCTTAAAAAGAACAAAATTCTGACACATGCTACAATAGGAATGAACCAGAAGTATATTATGCTAAGTGAAATTACCCAATTATAGAAGGACAAATATTGTTTGAGTTCACTTATGTGAGTTATCTAGAAGAGTCAAACTCCTAGAAGCAGAGGGTAGAATTATGATTGCTAGGAGCTAGGGGGAAGTGGAAATGGGGAGATGTCATTAAATAAGTATGTGTGTGTGTGTATATATATATAATATATACATAATTAAATTAGTATATAAGTATATATATTTATATATAAGTATATATAATTAAATTAGTATATAAGTATATATATTTATATATAAGTATATATAATTAAATTAGTATATATAATTAAATTAATATACATAATTAAAGTATATATAATTAAATTATATACATATATACTTATATGCTAATTTAGCATACTTACAAGTTTAGTAGTATACTAATTATAAATATATTAGTATATAAATATATACATTAAATAACTGTGTGTGTATATATATGTGTATATATATGTGTGTGTGTGTGTGTGTATATATATATATATATATATACACAGAGAGAGAGAGAGAGAGAGAGAGAGAGACAAGGTCTTGCTCTGTTGCCCAGGCTAGAGTCCAGGGGTGTGATCACAGCTCATTGCAGCCTCAAACTTCTAGGTTCAGGCAATACTCCTTCCTCAGCCTCCTGAGTAGCTGGGACTACAGCCATGTGCCACCACACCTGGCTAGTTTTCTTCTTCTTCTTCTTCTTCTTCTTCTTCTTCTTCTTCTTCTTCTTCTTCTTCTTCTTCTTCTTCTTCTTCTTCTTCTTCTTCTTCTTCTTCTTCTTCTTCTTCTTCTTCTTCTTCTCCTTCTCCTTCTTCTTCTTCTTCTTCTTCTTCTTATTATTATCATTTGTAGAGATGAGGTCTCACTATGTTGCCGAGGCTGGTCTCAAACTCCCAGGCTCAAGCAATCCTCCTGCCCTGGCCTCCCAAAGTGCTGGGATTACAGGCATGAGCCACTCTACCCAGTGGTATAAAATTTTAATTATACAAGATGAATAAGTTTTAGAGAACAGCTGTACAACAATTGTGCTTACAGATAATAATACTGTACTGTGCACTTGAAATCTTGTTAGCAGAATCTTATGTAAAATGGTCTTACCACAATTTTTTAAAAAGTTACTTAAGAGAGAATTTAAAATATTTCAAATGGAGGAAAAATAAATAAATAAAATAAGAAATTGTTCATAAATGTTATTTTGATGCAGTATCAAGCACCAAAATTAGGTCTAATTTGGTTCACTAATCTCTTTTCCTTTCATCTTTTCATACATTATTAAGATTTCTGCTTCACCAAGTATATTTAATGTTCTTCATTTCTTAATGTGAGGTCATTGCTTCAGGCTTCACGGAAATCATGCAACATAGGTTTTTCCCGTCAGAACACATTTTTTCATGTGTTCTGAATAGAATGGAAACAGGCAACATACAGAGTGGAGCTCCTGGATTATAGATGCAACCAGCTAAATTGGTTGGTTTGTTAAGCCATAGACAACTGTGGGAAATAACTAGGTTGATGTTTGCTACTGAGTTGACTAGCTAACCAAATCATGCAGCATTTTTGTTAGCTATCAAATCAATCTCATCATCTACTAAAATCTCCCTAAAATGATCACTGCCTTGGTACGATACTGGACTTACGGAAACCAGTTTTTAAAATAATGCATTTATTCATTCATCCACCATTTATCAAAGGCCTTTTTCAGGCAAAGCTCCGAGCTAGGCATGGTAAGCAACTAAAATATACACAAAAAAGTGTGTTTGTGCTTTCAAAGAACTTAAGTAAGAAAATCAGGTACATAGCTTCATACATAAGAGTTCTCTAATTTTGTGAATCATAAAGATATTTTTAATGTGTCTATAATGACATATGTTGGTTATGACAAGGTTGGCCATATTATTTCTTGTCCAATTTGGAGCATTTTCAAAGTGAAAGAGAGCAACACTATTAATAATTATTCTAGGACAAAAGCCTAAACTGATACTGTTCTGGGCAAACTAGGACATATCCTAGTTATTACCCACCCAGGAGAATGCATTATGTTTTACTTGATTCTCTTTAAAATGCCATTGACATCTATCACAGATCATTCAGAAATCAAGTCTACATGTCCCAAACCAATTAACTGACAAAAATAACTCAAACAATAAAGTTGACAGCATCGTGTTAGTTACCAATTTTCTTGAATTATTTTCCTTATTTTTTGCTCAAGGAGAACTTTTGGCATCAGTTCCATCTATGAAAAATAGAGCTGTCAACCAAACTGAAAACTGCCGGTATGCACCCGGATACCATGCCGTTGTCTTGTTTAACATGACATGAATTTAGTTTCTACTAATTTTTAATTTTAAGAATGGTGTGTATACATTTTTTTCTTTTATAACTTACATTGCCTTTAGGAAATGCAGTTGCAGCTCATTGAATTCATTGCTAAATTTTTTCTTGTGAGAACAAATTGAATAGCATGTAGAAGACTGTAGGAATTTACTATCTGAACAATTTTAAATACCAAGATAATTGACTTGAAATTGGCAATTGCTTTAATATTGTTTCTACTTAAAACTTCCATGAATCATAATACTTATTCATGGATTATATGTGTATAATTTTCCTAAATTTCTTTAAATTAAAAATGATTTTTCATCCTAAAAGGTTATAAAGATCATGGCTATTATATTTTTCTCACAATTGTAATTACTGAAACACAGGTTTGTTTCATGTAAACTGTAGAAATATTTTGGAGACTAATTATAGACAGAAAGGAAGCCACATATTAAATATAATATCCAAAACCAAATAGGCTATTTGCAATGAGAGTTATTTGATCTTTTGGAAATTATATTCATGATTATTTCATTGTCTAGTTGAATGTATTTTAATTTAGTTTCACAAATAGCTACAAATATGTTACTTTTATCCACTTCCCTTAACATTTCTTTGATAATCCTATGCTGATAACAACAGTTATAAAGGAAAACTGAAGTACATCTATATTTGTTATTTAAAGTGGGAAAATATGTATTAATGACTGATAAATGGCTGAAATTACTCTAGTTGATACCTAGAACTCAGGAAAAAAATTATATTTTGAAACCAGTTCATTTCCTTGACTTTTTCAGTAGCCAGCATCATCCTGAGTAAGTATATACTCAATAAATATTACCTAAGTGATTGAGATAACGAATGAGGTATTTTTGAGGTAATTTTGAAGTGTCAATTTCCAGCTTTGAGAATTTTGTTTTGGTGTGTGTGAATGTTTTTATTCATCCTGCCCCATAGTTACTGAAATTAAGATGAAAATGGTAGTATATAGTAAGTACAAAATTGTCCCATTTCCCTTTCAAATTTACAGGATGTAAAAGGCAAGGCTTGACCATTAGTCACCACTTTGTTGATGACAGTGTCTTGGAGACAAGTGAGACACACTGTCCATTAGGAAAACATTTCCATCTAAGAACCCAATGCACAGAAACCCCATTATTCATCTTGAATTAGAATTTGATACAAATTAACCCTTCCCTGAACCAATCCCAGACGCAGTCAAGATCCATAAAGACATATATTGCTTACCATGCCTAGCTCAGAGCTTTGCCTGAAAAATGCCCTTGATAAATGGTGGATGAATGAATAAATGTATTATTTTAATAACTGGTTTCTGTAAGTCCATAATCACGTGGACACAGCCAAGGACACTCTCAAGGCAGTCCTGCAGGTTATACTCAATTTGCTTAAAAATCGTAGTGGTTTGAGAGGAGGAGTGGATTTTCTCTTCAAAGTAAGATAAGTATGGTTGAATTGTAGAAAATCATGTCCTTTTCTTCCATTTGCTCTAAAGCCAGTAAGAGCTGACCACTGCTGCAATATTGAAAAGACATTTTAAAGAATATGTTGCTCATTGTTCTTCAACCCTAAAACCCTCATTTCATTCTTCTTTGCCTAGTCAAATACATTTGTTCTCATAATGTTCCAGTAAAGATTTCCTTGCTTCCCTCCCCCCCACAATCAGCATTTGGAGTGTCTTGTTGCCATACAATCCTAAGTACGCCTCTATCATGGCATTGTATAATAATACTAATAGTGGCTAATATTTGTCGTGTTCTTACTCTGAGCCCGAAACTATGCTCAGGTCATTATAAGCATTATTTTATTTATTATTCACAAAATCCCAAGAGTTAAGTAATATTATTTTCCTCATTTTATTGATGAGAACTCAAAATCAGAGAGAGGATAAGTATCTTTTCCAAGGCTCTCCAATTCAGAAGTTGGAGCCACGCTTTCAGATCCCGGAGATTCTGCATCTATTACCAATTAGCTATACTGCAAAAGCCTTCATTTATCTGCCTTATCCTCCATCCTGAGAGCTATAGGAAGGTAGAGAAAATGTCTTGTTTATCTTTATAACTTCAGTACCTGGCAATCATTCCTGGCAGAGTAGTGCTTCACTATTTACCAAAGGACTAAATGAACGAATGAATGAATTGTATGTGGTGTGCACAGAAGAAATTAGAACATTCCCAGGGCTGGCGGTAGGGTAGAAAAAGCTTCGTGCAGAAGATATTTGATCCAGCTCTTAAAGAATAAGCAAGCATTATCTCAGAAGAACAAAAAGCACATTTCTCCTTGACATGTTTTTTTGTATTGTTGATTGTTTATTTGCTACCAAAGTGTTAATTTAATTTAAACAGTTTTTCACTGGAGAAATTAGTTCACAAATAAGTTGTATACCTGTCAGCAAAGAGAGCTTAGAATGTCAGAATGCCCATGTTTTTATTGATAGTGTAAGTGCCACACTGTGTTTATAATTATCCCTTGCTTTTGTTGATTATTAGTTCTTCTTAACATAACTGCATTTTAAATTTGTGAGAGTAGAAAAGGGAAATTCTGGAAAACAACCATTAAAGCCATAACCTTCCTCAGGGATCACCGAACGAGGGTTATAGACAAAAGGGAAGAAAGGAAACTTAAGGCACTGGTCCCAAAAGATAATCAACGTCAACACGCATTTTTGAAGGGGCCCTAAGCAATGAGAGCAGAAATATGCCAAGGAAAAACGGGTGGTACCAGAAGAAAAGGAGGATCCAGGAAAGAGCTAGTAGAGTTTACAAGTAGAAGGAGCCCTACAGCAGCCACAGGAGTTTAGGGACATGGATGAAGATTTCTGCATTTGCCCCAAAAGTGCCATTAAGAACACTAAAGCTTATCTTTCTTTTTTTTTTTAACAAATCTAGTTGTCAGAAAAGCCTTACAACAAATTTTCTAAATGTTTTCTTCTTTCCAAATTCAGTTGAGCCTGAAGGGTTTATGCTGTCCACTCCCACCTATTCATTGCCAATTCATCTTCCCTATAAGCCACCTTCATCTGCAATAACTGCTCCCCACAGGATAAGCTGACATTCTGGGCTTCTAGGCAGGAAATCCAATGTTCTGTCCTTTCATAAGTCCCATGGCAATGCAGAGAGCTGCTGGAGTCAGTGCCTTCCACATATTCTCTACAGCTGAAAGAATGCAAGCATCTTCCCAAAGTCACCATTCCATCCACACGTTTGTTTCTTCAATACATCTGGCAATGGGTAGTTCACAGGGAGAGAAGAAGGAGAGCAGGGAATCTGTAAAAGATAACATATAATTCTTATGACAATACTTTCAAGGAAACAATAATCTAGCTGTCAAGAAAAAAGAAACTACAAAACATCCTGAAAACAATTAATCTCTAATTTATGTTACTGAGTAAAAGCACAGTATAAATTCACAGAAGTCTGATCGCTATGAGCTATTGCAAGAGGGAAAGTTTTCATGGAGGATACAGAAATTAAAGTAGGCCATGACATATGAGAAAGATTATTTATAGAACAGAAAATGGGAGCACATTCAAGAGAGAAAAATGTCACAAGTAAAGATGTGATAGTGAGAAAAAAAAGTTTAGATGGGATGAAGAACAGAGACTAGGTAGGCCTGATTTTAATAGATAAAGAATGTCAGGAAATAGTAGGATATAAAAGTGGATAAATTAAGAGAAAGATTAGATGACGGATTCCCTCGACCAAACTTTGGTAAAAATCCAGCCAGAGAAGAATCATTCTATAATTCTGTGATTTAGTTATATGCCACGTTTTCTTCTCAAATGTTTCCTACAGGTTTTGATTATATATGGCTACAATTCACTTTCTGACTAGAAAGGACCTACTTTACTCTGTTTGGACTGCTGTAACAAAATGCCATTGACTGGGTAACTTTTAAACAACAGAAGGGTATTAGTACTGGAGGCTGGGAACTTCAAGACCAACTAACCAGCAGATTTAGTGTCTGGTGAGGAACCACCCATTTCCTGGTTCATAAATGGTGTCTTCTCTCTGTGTCCTCACATGACAAAGGAACAAGGCAGTTCTCCAGGACCTCTTTTATAAGGTCACCAATCCCATTCATGAAGGCTCTACCCTCATGACCTAATTGGCCCCATCTTCTAATACGGTGACATTGGCGATTAGGTTTCAGTGAATGAAATCTGGGAGGACATAAATATTCAGACCATGGCAGGATCTTACACCAAAATGGTAGCATCTTTCCTTCATGATGGATTTATCAATAAAAACTCCTGAATTATATTCTCAGACGAATTCTTTCATTTTGGAACTCAAAGCAATACAAACTGCTTATTATTCCAGAATTTTTTAAAATATATAATGTTATGTAGACAGAAAGTTTTTCCTGAGCAGATTTTTTTGGAAGTTTGGTTTTTGAAACTAGCTTATTAAATCCACAAAATCTTCAGTCCAATTTTTGATTTCTGCTAATTAGAAGTTTTCACTAGGCATAGTTTTGTTAGTAAGGCTTGCTCTAAGCCCCCCTCTTTTTTTTTTTTTTTTTTTACTTCACTTGAATCTTTCTAAAGTTCTTAATTGAGGATTTTAATTGAAGGTTTTTAGACCTATGATGCTCTCCTATTTCTCTCAAAGGACCAAAGACATGTTTTGTTCTGGGGAGGTTCAGATATGATCAGATTAAGTCTTCCTTCACTAAAGATTGAGCAAATTCCCTGGATCAGCATCACTAAAAAAGAGTCTCTGGGGCAATAGACTGATGTTATTACTCACCATTTTAATGTACATAAAATTAAGGAACTATATTTACTCACTTCAGAAAATTTCCAAGTTTTGCAGATCAATATAAAAGGTGCCTTATACTGAGCAGTGGTTGGTTTGAACATTTCTGTGATTAGTGCAATCTATTTTCAGAGCTAAGGAAGCCAGAAGATTAAAAAAGCAGACCCTTCACTACCTGAGGGGAGTTGACAGTCTAGTGCACAAGAAAGCTTGCATCAGATGACCAGGATTCTTACGGTGCCTCTTTCAGCCAAGGGTTGTGCCTTCTCTGATATTAGGCCATAATGATCACATACACTCAACATGCAATGCCTCATTTAGTTCTAACCATCATAGTACTGTTATTTCCACTTTAGAGATGCTGAAACGAAGGCCGAAAGAAGTGAAGTGACTTACTTGGGGTCACACAGTTCATTTAACCTCAAATCCTCATTATTTTCTCCAGTGTATAATTTTGGTTTTCTGTTTCCTAGTTTGTGAAGTGCAACATTTGGAGACTGTTTTTAAGCAGACTGTCCTACCAGAAAATTCTAGAAGTCTTAATATTTCTTAATTGTAAAATAAGTGTTTTAGAAGAGATGCCATTACACATAGTTTACAAAAACACAAGTTTATCATGGGACCAACTATGTCCAGGGAACTCTGGAATTTCTTAAAGAACAGGTCTAGGGGCAAATATGGAATGTAAATGGGAAAGAAATTGTAAAATTTGCTCTACGGCCCTAATAGGATCCAGAATCTATTTATTTTTACCATTAAGTCCTGTGAACACTAAAGATAATCACAGCTGGCAATATGTAAATTATCCGTATTTGCAGCTTCTTGAAGTTAAAGGTTGTGTGTGTTTGGCTGGTATAACTGCGTTGTCACTTAATTACCAATATAAAAGCTCTCAAATTATAGAAACCAATATAAGCCCCTCAACTTAAAGATTTATTTGCAGAACCCTAAGTAATGACATTGAGCTTCACATTCACATTGTAAGGTGAGCTGAAGAGGATCAGCTTCTGTGTGTAATTGTGCATGATTAGTCTTCTGCCTTGAAACAGAAAAGGAGTATTTCATAGGATTCCCACCATGGCTGGGGAGGACAGGCCATGGCTGTCCCAGCCGTGGCTGGGGAGGACAGAGGACTACTCTGATGGAGAAAATGCGCACCTTTGTAAAGAGGCACTCTGGGATGGAAAGAGCCTGGGGTGGGTTATGAGAGCCGTGAAGGTGATGCACATGTGCATAAAGGGAAAGCATTTGAGTGGCTGCCTCTTCAAATTAAATATTCTGTGACAGAAGAGTAGGCTGCATCCTTTGTGTTAGCTCTCATGGCACTGCAAGCTAGAGAGACGTATAACAAGAACCGTCATCATTGGTCAATTTCCTTTTAAAGACCTGTCCACTGATTTACTCATTCCATTGATCAGACATTGCAATTCACAAGCTCCTATTACATTCTCTTGGTTAAAAGTGAGGTCCAGATTGGGCTCGACACATGAATCTGTAGAGCTTTCCCCTCTACCTGGCAAACAATCCAAGTCGCACCTGGATATATCAGACCTTACTCATCATTTATGTCCAGGAGTGCTGCATTTGTTTTACAATGCCATCTAATTTGTCAGCTCAGTTCAAAAAAATTTCAGCACCTGCAAAACATCATGAACTCTGAAGTTGGCAGGAAAAGGAGGAAAAGATGGCATGTTGTTTGAATACTTTTCTCAATATAGAAATGTATGGGTCTTGAAATTGTACATAAAGACAAAAGCGTAGCATGCCGTAAATTGAAGGAACTCATCGCGGAGGACGTGCTTATTAGAATTTATGCTACACAAATGCAAAAGTATGTTCTTATAAATTAAATAGTTTGACTTTTCCACATTTTATACACATGTAATGTTGTCATTCTTGATTTTGTACATGATAGTGTAGAATAAGCTTTTTGCCTTAGACTTTTTATAGGCAGAAATGTGCCACTGCAATGAAAAAACTTAGGAGCATTTTATGGATGACTGTATTACCATCCTCATCAATTGGCATTTATTGAATTCAGGCACCATAAATAATACTGATATATCTTACATATAGTGGAATATGTGTGTATGTTTTAATAAATGATTTAAATTATTTTCAGGCCATTTTTACATTAATCTATAAGGAAATATAAGCTCCTTTAAAATGGTTTTGAAACTTAGTGTCTCAAAAGGAGTACAAAAACAACTCCGAAGTTCCCCTATGCTTCTGGAAACATTAAATCCTCTTGGCAATGGGTGACATGTGAAAGGACTCCCTCAGTTTGCCCTGAAATACTCCCCTTGGTCCTGAAAACATTACGCACTCCTTTAGGGAGTTCGAGGCAAAGGAGCCAATGTGTTTTGAGGGACAAGGTATAAATGCTACAGCATCCAAGAGGATTAGCTGCCTTTTCTGGAAAATTAGGAAATTGATGTATAATTTTTAATTACACATAAATTTCAAACTTTCCATCAAAGTCAAATTGTGCTGATGTAGTCAAACGTAATCTAAGCATTGATTCAAGAACCTGCTGATGGAGTGAAAATACATGGAAACTTGTTAACAAGAAGTACAATTATCTACATCTCAGCAAATAATGCCAGAGTGTCGTGTAATATGCTGAGCTCAGGCAGCCTATAGCCAATGCAGATCTTTTTTTTTTCTTCACCATTAATATTTACAGTTGGAAGCAAAACATGGCTGCAATCTAAGTGCTGCACCTAACAAGGAAGTTGTTGGCTTGATACCTTGTTTCCTGACACTGTGAAGCACTGAAACAGCTACCTTCTTAATCATCGCCTGATGATATTGTGTTAAAACTGGAGGGGAGCACATGGCTGTTTTATAAGAGCCACAACCCCGGGAGATTTTCTTCATTGTTTAGTTGTTTTACTTCTTGATAGACATACTGGGATGTTAAAAGCATAGGACTGAAAGTTGTGCATTATGGAGTTTTTTCTTTGTTCTCCTGCTGAATTTTTCTAGGTCTATGCAGACACTGTTTGTAAAGACGGTTTACCTCCCGACACCTGCTGTGTGCTAGGCACCTTCCTAGAACTGAAAACAAAACCCTTCCACCCATCAGCCTACTTTATTGAAGTTATTCTCACATGCAAAGTCCAAAAAAAAAAAAAGCACTAAACAAACATCAGTAATCAGAGAAGCATGATTGGTTACATAAGCACTGTGCATAGTAAGAGACCTGAAATATAAAATAACCATTTTTACTCTTCTTTCAGTCTGCAGATATGCCAACTAAGGGTAATACAGTTGAAATTATGGGGTAGATTTGGGGTTACATTTATATAGTGCTCTATCTAAGGATGCAGCTGTGCGTAATTAAACAAGCCCTGATAATTTGGATTCTAAGCTGCTTACTAGCTGTGTGACTTTGGACAAATTGCTTAAATCATCTTTTAAATACATGCAATAATCTCTATATCATTAGATTGTGGTGAAAATTAAGAGGTGACATGTAAAATGCCAGAAAATATTAAATCCTCAGCTTGTAGTTACTTTTTCCATATCCCTATGTTCCACCTTTTAGTTCTAACGTATTTTACAGGTAATCCCAGTGTAGCGAATGAACCAGATACAGGAAAGATTAACTACCTGGATAGAATGCTCAAAGAATCAAAGACCTAGTTGTCATCTTTGTCATAGAATTAATCTATTTACTCTGGGTTTCTGAAACTAGTAAAAGAACCCTGACAAATAGCAGCAAACGAATTTTAGTGAAAGAGAACAATGAAACATTTAATAGAAGACCAACTTCTAAGAACCACTTAATAAAAATGCCTTTTAATATTGAGGTGATTTCTGCTCAGGTCCACCCCACAAAGAGGACCTGGACTGAGTTGAGCTGTGTTGCAACTCTTTCTCGCTTGTCAAAGTTGTAGCTCCTCCTCGTGTTGCTAAATCACAGCAGATGGCTTCCTTTTACACCCAACGCCGTCAGTGGAATGTAAATGCGTCTCCTCACAACACGGAAAATACTGAGGCTGTGTGTTTAATCTGTGCTGTACAAGCCGAATGACCCTGAAAAGAACATGAGCACTGAGCACGTTTGGAGAATTGGCATCAATCCTTGGAAACAGGATTGGGGAGGATTTTTCAGGCCTAGTGACTAATCATGGTTTTCTTCGTGAGGCTCCTAACTCAGCCATATCCCTGAGGACAAACAATCTAAATGGTGATTGAATAGAAAAGTTATAGACCCAAGGGAAGTATTTTTTTTTAAAGGGGCAGTGGGAGTGTTGTTCGGGGTATGGGAAAAAGTAGAGAGAGTTGTGCTGCACCACAAAATCGAAGAGGCTTAGTTTATAGTTTGAACATTCAATTCTATGTCTCTTTGGGAGTTAAAAAAAATAAAATTTCCCTGTTTCAGATTATTTAAGTCACTAAGAGGAATATTTTCTCTAAGCAATTACTTCAAAATTCAGAAATAATGTAAATAATTCATGTCAGTATGATACCAAGTATGAGACAAGAATTATCCAGAAAAAAAACTATATTTTGAGAGTATGAATAGCAAATTATAGAAATAAAATATAATCAAGCACATTAGCCAGGTTATCTCAGCTTTTTTCTTAAATAGATCTCCAAGCTGCTTAGAAAACAGAGAACCTGATCTTCATTTTATTAAAACAGTCTCCAAAAATTAACCAGTGGCTAAAGGAGAAGAGAACTTGTCATGCAATTTGTCTTTTGAGCCTTTTGTAGCAAAGGAACAGAGTTCTTGTCACTTCTGCTTCCCACCTTTGCTTGGGCAAGGGTCTCAAACTATTATTTCAAAAAAAGATGTGGTCATTGTGAATATCCTAATTACCCTATGTACTGTATATAACACAGACTTAGAGATCCCAAAGCATAAAATAACCACTTTAGCTTTATTGTATGATCTAATTTTATAGTAGGTTATTAAATTCTGTGCTAAATTTATACATAGAGATGGAGAAATTTTAGTTCAGCAGTATTTTTAAACTAATAGGAAAATGCTGTTAGACTTTATTTTTGTCCCCTCCAAGAATAAATGCTTTAGATTCCTCAATACAAATGAAAACCTAGCCTTTGCTTCTGTTGTGCTTTTGCGTATTTAGGTGAACTGTTAGTAAAGTCATACATAAGGTTTAGGGTTTGTTTTTATTTTTATTTTTTTAAATCCTGCTAACTTTAAAACCTATAGACTTTTACCAAATGGCTTATGAAAGCCTGACTTCTGAAACAAACCTTTAGTTCTAAAACTAAATACTATTTCAATAAATCCTCATAATATGAAGGTTTCTATCTTTGCTGGTTGTCAGGTTGCTTGGTGTTTTAAGTTGCTTTGAGTTCATAGATTTTAGAAATGTTCACTTGGGATCTGACCAGCCTCTCAGCTTCACAGGATCCATCTCTGTTTAGACATACCAAGTCTCAAACTATTTTGAAGAGAAAAGGCTGTGCAGTGAAAGGCTTCCCATTAAAGCATGATATGTGTCTTTCATCTTCCACTAGGCAGAGTTCGAAACTGAAAGTCTGATAATTTGATGTAAACTGACAGTGACAATAGAAATGGCTACTTTTGAGATTATTTAAGAGAAGGTGCAAGGTATAGACATTCATCAATGAAACACTAAAGGAAAGGTTTTTATTTCTATGTTTGCTTTTTAAAATAAGAATAGAGTAAATGGCACAATAGATTATATAAACAAGGACTTCAATGACAAGCTGTCAAAGTTAAAATAATATATTTTACATGGGTGACTTGACGCCACACTTTATCACTTACATGAGGGGAAGCCAATTTGAGTCTGGTCAATAAAACACAACCTCCAAAGTTGGGCCTGGGGCAAAGCTGACATAGTGTGGCAGAGCCTGGTGGTTTGGCATCCACTTCTGCTGAGACACAGCAGGAGTTGGCACTGCTACCATCTGGGGTATGTCCGACATTTAAGCCCTATTCGATTAATCAACACTTATGCAGGTTGAAGGGACGATGCATTGGCTCTGCTCTGAGGCAGTTCAGGCTCTAGTAATTTAATGCAGGTCTGAGGCATAAATGGGACTAGTGATTCAAAAACTGGATTTACTGCAGTCTCACAACTGTTGAAAATTAAAGTACATGTGCTGCAAGTTAGGGGTTACTAGGGTATCTCATTATAGGAGGCTATTTTTTTTCAGAGGTTGGAATCTTTGCTGAATTACTGAGAGACTTATTCGAATGTAGGCTTGGACCAAATAATTTTCTGATAAATTGGCCATAAATCCTCAGTAAAATAAGCTTGGTGTTCTCAGCATATCTATTGGCTTTTTGATCATTTTTATGGCTTTCCTTTTGCTGGTCAAATTATCCTTATATGCTCCTAAAGCTCCTCTGACATGGATTAAGTCAACACAAACCAATAGACCTTCATTACTTTGGCAACTGGTTTTGATTTGGGGGCAATAAATATGATGACACAGACTAGATTACCTCTGCTGAAGGGATATGTGATAAGCCGTAGGGATGTCAGGGATCCTGCATTATTTTTTCTGCGTAATGTGAGAATGAATTAATAGCAGCTTTTAACTAGCTGAAGAAAGTTGGAAAGAAGAAAGAAATCTGAATGAAAAGAGAGCCAAGGTATGGCCTATAGGTTAAGAGCGGTGACACCAGTCGATCATAAGAAAGTCCATGAACACCCAATGTGTGTCCAACATCGTGCAAGGCACGGGCAGGCAGGGTCAGGGCCAAATATGTGAGGAAACTAACATGTGATGTGATCCATATCTTAGTGTCTGGGAGAGGAGATAAGACCATCAATGAGAGCAAGATTTATTGTGCAATAAAAGTGTAGAGCAGAGAGAAATAAGCAAGGCCTGGTATAGCCAAGGAAGGGGTAATGGAAGAAGCAAGATCTGCAAATATGGGGGTTGGAGGAACTATTTTCCTTATAAAAATTGTTTGTTAAATTATTACTTTTCCAACATTTTGCTTGGAAAAAAATGCAAACCTAAAGAGAATTGAAAAAAAGTTACAACTAATGCGTGTAACTCTTTAACCCAGATTACCAACTTTTTAACATTTTGATACCTTTGCTTTATCTCTGTCCATATACATGTATTTTTTTTTTTTGCTCAGTAATTAGAAAGTAGATTGCAGATGTCATGACACTTTACCACTAAGTATTTTAGTATCTCTTAAGAAAGAGGGCTTCCTTCTATAACCACAATGCTAGTATCACATTCAAGAAATTTAACATCTTATATACTATCCATATTCAGACTTTCTAATTGTCCCAATAATGTCCCTTATAGATTTTTTAAATCCAGGATACAATCAATTGCATTTAGTCATCATTTGGCATGTCTTTTTAGTATCTTTTTTGATCTCAAACTGTCCCCTGCCCTTTTAATTCTTTTGCCACTGAATATTCTCTTGCTTTTGGAATTCTGTATAAAATCAATTGGCATATTTATCCCTTGTCTTCTAAAATTATTTAGTATGGCAGAAATGGGATATGAAGCAACTCCAATCTTTTTCTACACTACAAAATGCAAGTTAGTAGAGGACCCAGCAAATACATAAAAAGGGAACTCAAATAATGAAGCTACTATGTTTAAAATAAGTGGTATAAGTCATCAGCCTAGGAAAGGACCAGTAGCGAGTACACATGAAATTGCTCCCTCCATTCTGGCCCTCCTGAGAGACAGGAAATCAGGTTTCTTGACATGGTATCTAAATGGGTTACATGCCCAGTTTTGGTAAACTCTTTCCTGGCACATGAGCTGTCTGCCACTTCCTATTCTAGTTCTTCTCCATTTGTGGCTCTGCATAAGGAGTTATCCTTCTGTAAAGTTTCCCAGGCATGCAGGAAATGTCCCAGAACCACAGGCATGCTTTTTGTTCTCCTTAAAGCAATTGGATCATGGTGATTCCTTCAGCCTAAAACATACTTCTTTACCTCATTCTCCCAGCAACTTCCTTTGAGAAACTTAGCGATCCCATGAGGCACCTTCCTTTCTCCTTGTTTTTCCTTCATGTTCACCTCTAAACTAACACCACCCATATGGAACTGTAATTGTTTATATAGCTGCCCCACCCCCAGGCACTATCACTAAACAGTGAATTATTTTAAAGATAATGGTTATGCCTTTTACTTCCATATCTCCAGGATCTAATATGCTGTCTGAAAGTTTGAAGGCAGTCAGTAATAATTTGTTGAGTAAGTGAATGAAAGCTTGAATAAATGAATGAATGCATTTCACCACCAACAAACTTTCTGGGCTCTATAGAACTCTTCTTATGACTGAGAAGAACTTAATAATGTGTTAAACAGGGCAATCAGTGTTACAAGTGTGTGAGTCAATAATAATTGACCAGCCACTTGGGCAAAGCACTGCATTTTATATTATTGGGAAGTTCCAGAGTAACAAATAGTCATGCCTTACAGTCCTGAAGGGAGGGATGGATTTGGCTTAACTCACACTGAACAACAGCTACACATTCATGTGCATATGCTATGCCAGGCAGGCCTAGCTACAGCTCTTCTCAAAAATGTGCTGGCCCTGGACATTGCTGTGTAAGAGTTACAGGTGAGTGGAGTCACATGGGCTTCTCTGGAGAGGCTTTGCAAAGTACAGAGAAAGTTTGAATTATCTTTTAAAAAGAGGAGAGGCATGATTGAATAAACGGCATGTTTCAGGTTGGAGAAGTGGTTTGGAGGAACAGGTGATTCCTGTTTGAAAAGTGGCAGATAAAGAGAGTTGCTCTGCTGGAACACCCCACCCCCGGCCCCGGCACTTAAAGCTAGGCTGCAACTGGTGATGACCTTCATGAGGAAATGGGACTCATTAATAAAGAGCCTCTACTTAAAAATTGTTGGGTGGAGTGGCGCACGCCTGTAATCCTAGCACTTTGGGAAGCCAAGGTGGGCGGATAGCTTGAGCCCGGGAGGTCAAGTCTGCAGTGAGCCAAGATCATGCCACTGTACTCCAGCCTGGGCGACAGAGTGAGACCCTGTCTCAAAATAAATAAAGAAATAAAATCAAAATTGGCAATTTATATTTGATATGGATAGGTTTGATATAGTTCGTTCCCACGACTTCCTAGTCACGTAAATACGGTCATTTTTTTCTGTGGGGCTGGATGGAGGATGTAGATTCTGGAGGAAATAAAAGTGTGTAGAGAATAGATGAATTACCTAGGGAGAGGACAGTTGGGCCAGGATTGTGACTTTGGGAATGCAGAGAGAGAAATTAGAACAGAATGGTAGGGGAATTGGTTACAAATGGGTCTGAGCATAGAGTAATGAAGAGATGAAAAGGATGTGCTTTGAAAACTAGAAGAGTTTGCAGCTCATAGCGCTGAATGAGTTACACGCTCTGAATCTTCAGTTAGCAACCACTGTTTTCTAAAATGAAATAAAGAGAAGAAAAGAAAAAAAAAGGGAGAGAAGCATGAATGTCCACACAGCTTTTCTGAGACCAAAATAGGCCAAGCTAATGTCCAGTAGTTCACCTAACGGAAACAAAAAGAATAATTCACATGTAGCAAATGATAGCTGGCTCCTGCTTATTTTTTACCTTTATTTTTCTTTTTAATCCTCACTAGCAGCTCCTGATTGTGTCACTTGATAACGTTTCCATTCTAGGTATGAGGGGCAGGAAAAGGTAAAAACAAACACATTGTTTGTTGATTTCACAAAAAGGAATAATGCTCGTGTCTGGTTGGCTCCTTGGTCATATTATCCCTTATCTGCCACTCCAATTCCTGCCAGCAGCACCTCAGAGATGGCACCTCCCCTTGCTGCTTCCGTTCCTCTGCAGGACACATGGTGAGGTTTTTATTACGTAAAAATCCCAAGAGGAAGAAGCTCTGTGTTGATAAAGTCAATAGCTCATTGCATGCTGCTAGACAAGCTCTAACTTTTAATTCTCTTCTGCCAAGTGGCAGTCTGCAATGTCTTTGTGGAACAGACACTGTTCCAGGTGCCAGGGAAACAATTGGGAACAAGGAAGGCAAATATCTGCACCTGAATGGGGCTTCCATTACAGCAGGATACACACATAAACTCTATAGACTTCACATGGTACTGAGTGCTTGAGAGAATGAAAGCTGATTGCAATCAAAGAGGATGGTCAGGGAAGGTCTACCCAAGAAGATGACAGCAAATAGTAACACCTACCTAGTTGAGTTATTAGGAGAATTAAAGCATTTTCTGTGTTAAAAACATCTGGCAAACCACTGACACAGGGTCAGAAGAAATGGCTAGCCATTATCTTTCAACAATAAATTTACAAAGCATAATGAAATATAACTGAGTTTGAGCTGCTGGGATTTGGTTCTTGTATGAGACGAGGCGATAATTTTTATTCACAAGGCCATGTGCTCCAAAGAAAACAATGCTATCACTTATACCACCTGCTTATGGAGAGAAAAAT
This sequence comes from Gorilla gorilla gorilla, assembly GCF_029281585.2. Classification (NCBI taxonomy): domain Eukaryota; kingdom Metazoa; phylum Chordata; class Mammalia; order Primates; family Hominidae; genus Gorilla; species Gorilla gorilla. The sequence continues at coordinate 59,294,223 of NC_073224.2, read as the reverse complement.
ATGAAAGCAATGTCCTCAAACCTCTAGCTGCATCTATGCTTCTGCCTAAAATCTGGTATCCTAAGTAGGAGAGAGGTTGTGAATTATCAGGGCTTTTGCTTGATACTTATTTTTACAGATCTAATGCCTATACTGGCTCCTGCCAGGGACTGTTTGGCCCACCACTCTACTTCTAGCTAGCATTGTGATTACACCATTTGTAGAATGCAGAAATAAACTTGTCTATTTATGACCAATGTCACAGCACATGTCAAATCTCAGTGTCACTGGGCCCTTTCCCTAAAGGTCTACAAGAGGAAATATGTCATGCTTGAGTTAATGTTGAGGTTGATTGTTTAACCTGGAACTAGAATTCCAAATATATATCCTTATGTTAGATCAGTTTATTTTTTTCTCATTTATCTCCAATGTGTCCACAGGAAATTTCCACAGTAGCTGTTCTAGCCTCTTCCTTCCTATCATAGCTATACCATTCCTTCTGGTACGGAAATCATATCAGAAGGTTCCCAGGAAGCATCTTCCAGGCTGCGGTTCCCTGGACGGTCCCATCTCAGCTCAGTTTTTCCTCCCCCAGCTATTGTGATGACCCCCAATCAGCATAGTTATAAGAAATTGTAATCACATGGTGAGAATTAATGAGAAAGCCTTTATATTGGATTCCTTCTTTTTCCAGCAAGGGACTTCAAACCCTGCTAACTGCAGTCTTACAGCCCTTGGAGGGGGCCGTAGCTCACCATTGTTCTGTTCTCGGCAAACCCAGTGGGAGCTTATCTGTTTTCTGGGAGAAGCAGAGCAGCCAGATGAAGAGATGGGGCAGTGCCAAGGAGAAAATGATACTCAGCATGCAGTGCAGATCCCTCCCTCCCCTGTTCCCTGCTGTCGGCCTGCTGCTCAGAGGGAAAGGTGCCTGGTGGCTCTCTGATCGCCATCCTTTCTTCACATTCCTAAGCCTTTTATTTGGTGAAAGGAGCATCTGGCTGGATAGCCTCCTCCTTATCCCAGGACACTTCCCGAGTCCTCTCTTTTGGCTTTTTAATACCTTATTTTCCCCTTATGACTGTAAAGTGGACAGTGTATTTATGGTTGAAAATTGGCTGCTATAGCAATATTAATTTTAAAAACAGAGTTTTGGCACATATTCAATATTACTATGGAAACGGCCGTTTCTAACAATTCACTGATAAGATATAGTTCAAGGACTGAGGTCTGTGTGGGAGGTTTTTACCATCCACCAAATTGACGATCTACTTGTCAGAATAGCAATTCACAAGAACTGCTCTCCAAATTTGTATTCCTTTTTTAAAAAATTTAGAGGATGAGCATTCGAGAGATGCCTTTATTTTACTTTATATATGTAGATGGAAGATAAATATTCCAACTGGCATGTTAAAGACACAATGTGTTTAAAATAATTTTTCCATGAATCACTAATTCTCTTAATTGCACATAATGGTCTTACCTGGTTATTTGATGTAACACTAAATACACACACAGACACAACTAGTTTCAGAAACGCACATATTGAAGCTGGAATGTAACCTGTAATCAATTGGCACATTCAAACATTTTAACTTTCCATCTTAAACTGTCTCCACATATTTCTATGTAACTGATATACATACAACTGAATTCCAGGAAAGACTTGAAGTAATTCATTCCACTGTGGTGTTTTCCAGGAGCCAGTTTTTAACCCCAAATATTGCCTTCATTTTTAACCGCAAACATACTTCTGTTGGTTTTATAAAACGCAGGCATGAGAGAAAGGACCTCTGGGGGCTGATGGTTGCAGCATTAGTTCTTGAATTCCCTCACTTTAAGTCAAAGCTTTCATGTTTGCACCTCTATTCACTTGGAAATGTGAGGTTACATTTTCCAAAAAATCCTGCAATGTTTCATATTTTTTCAGGGCTCCTTCTGATATGTTTATTGTTTTCACATTATTTCAAATGCTGTCATCGGCCCTAAATATCGTGAAAGATAGGTCCTGATGCTGACAACAGAATTTGTCTCATTTCTCTTATTTCCAGCTCATTTTGTGTTTTCCAAATTAGATGAACTCTCAAGCAATTAGTACCAGTTGATTCTGATAGGCCCAGATTGCACACCCTTCCACCAGCGCCACATCAGCACAGTGAGAGTGATAACCCGAAGCGCCTCCTTGTTCACAAGTTCGGCCCTGAGTGGATGGTAGTTCTGAAATCCAAACAGGATCAAGAAAATCAATCCGGGGGAGGTCACTCGGGGTGATAAACAAGAGTAATCACATGGATCAAAGTTCTCATCCTGTGCGTATGTCCTGTGAGAAGCTCTTTATCCACTGAATGCTGTAATTCTCAGAACAGTTCTAAGACGTGGGAATTGTTGTCCCCATTTATTATACTTATCCTACGTATACTGTGGGAAAATGGTATATGAGCAGAGCTCTTAACCACTTCATTACACAGCCAGGAGTGGCAGAGGTAGGGCTGCATCCCAGGCCTCGAATTTGCTCTTTCATTCTTATGACATTTCTGAGAGAAGCGGGAAAACAGTATTATGTAGGCTAAGTATACTAAACAAGTATCAAAACTGGATTCAAATCCCTTTCTGTCTGCTTAGCAAGTGCATGCTGTTTCCAGTTCCCCTTCAGAAGAAACAAGATGAAATTTCTTTTCTGGAATTAAGAGGAAAACACACATTAACGTATGGTGCTAGCACATTCCAGCATACAATAATCAGGATGGAAGTTTCAAAATAGGTTTTGACAGTCTCACCATAGAATACCATGGAATAACCTTGCTTGGGTCCTATATAGGCCAGAACCCAGTTAATGTTTCAGAATAAATTCTCTTTGAGGAGAACAAATGAAACATCTATTTATTTTATTCTGTAGATATGGAGTTCAAAGTAATCACAGTTTAAATTAATCATACATACAATATACATTTTTAAAAAGATGTTAATATGATAACTGACTGCAGATAGCAGCATGTCATTTTTCAGAAAAAAAAATTCTACATGATATTTATAATTAATTTGGGGTATGTCTTTTCAGGAAAAGGTTATTCAAAAGCTCAGTGTTAGAGCACAACCAATCCAAATAGGGCTGGCCTTAAATCTCGTCCTGCACCTGGAGGCCTCCATCATCAGTTCATGTGTCCCAGCAGTTTCAATTATCAAAAGATCCATCCTAGTGCCGTATATTTTAAGCACAGTTGAAGAATAGTGGAGCAAAAAAAAAAAAAAAGCCTTTCAACCATGGGAATTTAAAAGCAAAGGGCCCTGAAGAGGCGATTTCAAAACCCTACTCATTCAGTTCACTCTAAAGCTTAATGACATGCCCTATTTGATACAGTTAGGGGAACTCTTTCATCAAAAACTTTATATGAGGCTGGGAATTGCAATATTAGGTTTGTAGGTTGGCTCCCTTGGTCATACTGCAACGTCCTGAGGGAATTCTAGTTTATCTTTTAAAAGCAAATAGAATTAGGGAAAATGATAAATTGTATACTAATGACTACTAATATGTTTGTGTATTTGAGAACTTCCTATAGGCTGTGCTTTTTGTATTTTACATTCTTTGTGTTTTATTTGGTCCCATCCTTTGAAGTAGATGTTAATATTCCATTTTATAAGTGATGAAAATGAGTTCCTAAGAGGTGAAATAACTTGCTGTGTTTGCACAAGTAATTGGCAGAGCCACGAATCAAACCCAGGTCTCTGCCTCTGAAGACTGACCTCTTAACCACTTCATTACACAGCCAGGACTGGCAGAGGTGGGGCTGGATCCCAGGCCTTGAATTTGCTCTTTTATTTTTATCACATTTTTAAGAACAGCAAAGCAACTGTAGATGAAGGACTTGGTTCCTCAGGAGTCCCAAAATATGTGAAACAGGTCAGCCCTCTGGTTCAACCTGAATTGAGGTACTAACAAGGACTCGGGACCCACCCCCATGAGTCCTTCTTCCTCTCCTGTTGCAGCATAGCAGATGAGAGGATCTGGGAAGCCTCAGTTTACCCAATGTAATCAATCTCAGGCTGAATGAGAAGAGAAGGGTCTGGAAAAGTTTAGAAAACAGAGACAAACCAAATGATTTTTCTCTTGTGTGCATGGGTGTGGGCACTCCCAACTCTCTCATCCAGGAGAACTGCCATTTACTCCAACAGATGACATGATTTACCAGACAGATTAAGATGAAATCAACATCTAAGAACAAGAGTGTGCATTTTCTAAAGATCATTGGATAGTACTAAGGTGTTTTTCTGGTCAGATTTCATCTGCTCTTCTGTGTCCCAGCCTTTTGACCTTTCAAGCCCAACTCTGCAGTTCTGTTGCTCTTTCCCAGGCCAGAGTTATCTTTATTGATAAAACATATAATTATTTACAAAAGCATGGCCACACAGTATGGATGGAGAGCTTGCCCTCTAGTTGACATAAACTATTTTTTCTAAAAAACTACTGAACTCTATGAAATTCTATATGCTTTACTTCAAAAGCTCCAGTCATTGTCATAACCCAGAATTTTTCACAGTAATGTGAAGGGGAGATGGAGTAGTAAACGTATTTCTAATGATCTAATAGTACTATATTCTTGAATGTCTCCAAGGCACCTAAGACCAGCTTTTCCCAGCCTGACCTCATATTCTTCCTACACAAACCTCATGTGAACCCAGTTTTTCGTCATGTAAGCCCAATTTCAATGACTGACATCCCAATCCACCTGCTCATCTAATGTGGTATCACCAGCCATCTTCATCCTTCCTCTCTTCCCCACTACTCCACATAATCTGACATGGAGTGATGCTGAATTTACCTCAGAAATCTCTCTCAAACATTCTTTCCCTTCAATTCTCACTCCTTTGCTAAATTTAGACCTAGGTAATCTCTTATCATGACTAATAAGATAAACTAACTTCTCTGCCTCCAATTTCTTCCCCACCTACACTATCTTCCATCCTCCACCCTGTTACCAGAGCTTATCACGTCATGCTTTTGCTTAAATATCTTCAGTGGCTCCTCACTGACTACAGGACAAAGTCTGAGTTTAGTGTGGCATTCACATTTCTTAACAAGACCCTTCTACTTTATAGTATAGTATAGTATAGTATAGTATAGTATAGTATAGTATAGTATAGTATAGTATATAGTATAGTATAGTATTTTCTCTCACCCTTTCCCAATTCAAACATACACATTCATGGTCAATGTATTGGTCAATATAGTATTTTCTCTCACCAGCTCTTTTCACCCTTTCCCAATTCAAACATACACATTCGGTCACACTGGGTTTCTTACTCTTTCCCTAAATTCTAAGGACTTTTATGTCTTCTTGCGTTTTATGTTTTGTTTTTGTTTTTGTTTTGAGACAGAGTTTTGCTCTATCACCCAGGGTGGAGTGCAGTAGCGTGATCTCAGCTTACATCAACCTCCGCCTCTCGGGTTCAAGCGATTCTTCTGCCTCAGCTTCCCAAGTAGTTGGGATTACAGGCGCCCACCACCATGCCCTGCTAATTTTTGTATTTTTAGTAGAGATAGGGTTTCACCATGTTGGCCAGGCTGGTCTCGAACTCCTGACCTCAGGTGATCTGCCCACCTCAGCTTCCGAAAGTGCTGGGATTACAGGTGTGAGCCACCGAGATTGTCTCATTAAAGTGGAATTTCCTCCTTGAAGTACCTGAGCATCCACTAATCCTTCAAAGGACAATCATGTCTCATTCCAATCTTGCTCCACCTACTCCTCAACACAATTAATTCATCACACGGTCATAACACCTATCTGTAATGTATTATTATTTGTGTGTGTGTGTGTGTGTGTGTGTCTTCCTCTTCTCCTATCTCCAGAGTTTGAGCTCCAGATTCGAAACTTTTATTTGTCTTTGTATTTTCATTTCCTAGCTCAGTAAATGCTCATAGTAAATGGTCAATAAGTATTGCTGATTGAATGCACAAACTAATGAACCACATTTGAGCAAGGATTATTGTGAGTAGATCCCAGACAATACCATGAAGCTGTTAGAATATTATATTAATTGTATAATAATTTAAACCAAGACACAGGGAACAATAAAAAGAGACTAAGGATAGAAAAGATATTTAAACTCTCTAGGATGTTAAACACAGATTTCATTTGTAATAGATTGGTTTGGTAACGTGGGGATGAGTCCTAGAGAAAGCTAAATAAGAAGGTAAAAGAGTTTACTACTGATTTACTCTGACAGAAATATATCTTCGAAAAAATCAGTTTAAAAATTCAAACAGTAACTCCTTTCTGTCTTTAATATTTCTATGCAACTCAGTCACAGTTTCATGTTAGCCATTGTTAAACTGATAAGAGCTCGGGTTTGCTAAAAAGTGTTTTGCAAACACATTGGAATTAACATTAATCAAACCACTGTGTAAAAATAACAACTTTGAGAGCCCAGGATCCAGCTCCCTTTGACAGGGCTCTACCTGCCGTTGTCTGCTGCTAGATACTTGGATTCAGCATTAAGCACATGTGCCTTTACAACCATTCAATTGCCATGTCGAATCCGAATCAGAGTGATTCCTGTGGAAACCCCCTGCGAGACCAGCGTATCACAGTCCCTCTTCTGTGTCAAGAATTTTTCCCACAAGACCCAAGGAATTTAATTTCTTTCCTTTCCCAAAACAACAAAACAAAACTGTAAAATAACCATTTCTTCAGTCCCAAATTAGAATTTTGGCAAGGGAGGAAAGAGATCATGAATAATACGTGGCTATAGATCTAGAATCATTTTACAAATATAAGTGTGGGCTCATCTTTTGCCTTTGTTGCTACATGAATGATTTCAGGCACTGAGATTAAGAGACTGAGCAAATCTAGTAGGTATTTCATGCCATATTTTCTGACTGTAGACTTTAGATGCTAGATATATGATCATTTGCAAATGATTTGAGAACAAGAAAATCTGACTTTCGTTTAATACCTTGGTCTTTTTACAGTACTGAGTGGTACCAGCTTGCTCTGGTTGGTCTTCATTCCTGGGTAGTTCCATTGTCCTGAATATTTGTTTGCCTTTGCTGTAGAATTCGCATCCCAATGATTTCAATCTTTCCAGTTGGCAGATGACTTGATCTCCGACATTTTCACCACTATTGGCTCAGTGACCCTCGCCTTGTTACTGATCCTCTTGCTGGCCATTGTTGCTTCTGTTGTCACCTCCAACAAAAGGGCAGCTCAGGGAACCTACAGCCCCAGCCGTCAGGAGAAGGAGGGCTCCCGAGTGGAAATGTGGAACTTGATGCCGCCCCCTGCAATGGAGAGACTGATTTAGGAGCATTGTGTCCCTTCGAGATGGGGATCCACACACTGTGAATGTGATGACTGTACTTCAGGTATCTCTGACATACCTGACAATGTTAATCTGCAACTGGGATTACACTGGAACTACAGGAATGATTCCTTTGACCACCTTAAAAACTTTCACAGTGGTTCCACTCGACACCATTGTTTTATTATATTATATCAGCCAATTGCAAAAAAAGTCTGTGCCAGTAATTTCATCCTTATAATTAGCAAAAACATCTTCCAGAGAATAAAGTCTTCTGTGGCTTTAGTGGCTATCACTGAAACTCTTTCCTCTTTTCAACCTGGGAACAAATTTTAGTTTTCATTTTAGGTTTCTGTACTTTCTGTGGTTTCTGTACTTTCTGTAGTTTCTGTGTAAACTGCCGTATGTTTACACAGAAACTACAGGAAAAAATTGGCTACATTTCTCACTTCTCCTATCATGTGGTCAAAGTTATTGTTGTATACCAGCGATGGGATGTATACTTTTGTCCTTCATTCATGGATTCAGAGAAAGCTCTGGGAATGACTTATGGTTCTAAAAAGTGACCCAATGGCAACAAATAAAAATTGAAATGCAGTTGTTCTCCTTTCTGAGTACTTTTTGCATTTTTGTGACATTATGTGTGACAAAAGTAACCTCTAGTAACATTTGAAGAACCTGCTTATGAATTAGATCTTTTACCTAAATCATTTCAAGTTGGTTACATTTTCAAATTATTACTCTTTGTAAAGGGTTGGTTAAGGCAAAACGTTTCCTAGATAGAAATCAAAACGGGGAAAACTCAGATTCTCAAGTTCGAAAAATCGAGTTCTTTTCTTCCAACTGCTTTTAGGTAAATCAGTGCCAAACAGTGACATTGTTTAAAGGTAAGAACTCCAAAGTTAAATGTGTGCACTTTAAGGAGTATGTGTTTTAAGACTATGGGATATTTGGAGAAAATGCTGGGGTTTCTATTCTTATATTTTCTTCTACAAAGCATCTGGTTATATTTTTATATGTGCTTTGAAATATATAAAACATGCTACTGCTGTAGAATATAAATAAAACAAGAATAGATGCATATGTATTCTGGGTATACACTCAACATGTCTAATGACATGAATTTTTAAATCTGGTCTAGAAGAATCCATCCATCTCAACTACTCAAGGACATCATTTCAGCAAGTGCCTTTCTCTTCTACATCATTAGTTTTCCCATTGTCCTGGGGCATCCCTATCAGCACCAAACATGCTGTCATATTTCCTATCATATAAAATTCTCTCCTGTGGCCCTCATCTCACTCCAATATCTACCCCATTCCTCAACACCCCTTTTCAGCAAAACATCTACAAAGGAGTTTTCTGTATTTTTGGTTTCCCTTTTCTTGTCTCTCATCCTCTCTGGAACTTAAACTAATTTGACTTTTCTCATCATCACTCCATGACCTCCACATGGTTAAACACAATGTCCAGTCCTCAGTCCTCAGCTTACCTGACCTCTCCTAAGCATTTGAAACAATTGTCACTCCTCTTGAAATATTTTCCACACAATGGGACACCATTTCATCTTGATTTTCTTCTTACCTCACTGTCCATCCCCTCTCCATCTCTTTTGATAGTTTCTCCTCATTCCTTAAACTCTGCTTTATTTTTTTCCATACTGTTTATCACCACCTCAGAGACTGCGTATTTTTTTTGTTGTTGTTCTCAATTTTCTCTATCTAGAATTTAGGTTATATGAGGATAAGAACTATTTTTTTTTTGACTCCAGTATCTCTCACCTGGAACAGGCCTAACCCATAGTGAAAACACAATAAATATTTTCTGGATAAATAAACAAATAATGAATGAATGGTGCCCAAATTTGTACCTGCCACCAGAGAAATCCCAAAGTGCCCAAGATTTGTGTGGGCTGTCATTGGATGCTCTGGTCATGAAACTATCATGGCTCTGTAGCCTATCTAATGTCTTACTCAATCTCAGACTTTTTTATCCATATCTAATATTGCTTTAAGTGTAAGTTCAAGAAAAAGCATGTCTCCAGTGTCTACATGTGAAGTATACCATGAGCTATATTTATTTTTGCATTTCATTAGATACAACTTCTTAATAGAAGTTCATATGGAAAAGAAAGAGCTCATGCTTGAAAAAATAAGTAGCTGAGTTAAAAACACACACACAAACTAAAAAAAATCACAGGATATAAAATGGTTCTATTGGTTTAATTAATCTGAGTATTTGCTCTATTCCAGTACCTAGCTTGGAGCTTTGCATAGGAATGTATGTCCAAATACATGGATAAATGAATGCATGCAGGCATGAATAAACAAGTGATTCTTTCCATGTGGACACTCCAAGCACGCACACATTTACAGGCTGCCCCAGCAAGCCAAATCTCTTTATCTTTGAAGAAGCTAAATATTCAATATCTTATGTCAAGAATGCTTCCAAATTAGCCCCATGAAGTATTTGTACTGAACTATTTTTAACAATGTAGACCTCATCTTAGTGGAAAAGTGAAGCATCTTCATGATCAGTGATGGTGCAGCTTTTTAACAGAATGTATTTTCGAAATTTATATTAGGATTGGTTTCGAAGACCACAACAAAACACCACAGCAATTCCTCTCATGCACATTTGCAATGTGACATTGCCACCCCTCCCATCAAGAGGAGTCTGTTTGTCTTCTCCTTGAATTAGGGCTGGCCTTGTGATTTGCTGTGGCTGACAGAATGCCATGGAAATGATGCTCTGCCATACACAAGAGGCTTGCAGCTTCTGTTTTCCCTCTCTTGGAAGGCGACCCTGAGATTGCCATACTGTGAAGAAGCTTGGAATGAAAATAACACGTCAAGAGAGAGTCCCAGCCATGCCAGACATCCCTGCTGAACCCGGCCTCAGTCACCGTGCCTGCTGGATGCAATCACTTAGTGACCCACATGAGAACAGCAAAGGAACCACCAGCTCAATCCACAAAATCATGAGAAACAGTAAATTGTTTTAAGCCATTAAGGTTTAGAGTGATTTGTTACATAGTAATAGATAAATGAAACACAATTATTCACATCAATAAGGCAACCTAAGGAATACAGCAATATGAGGTACTTCTTGGATTCTAATTTCTTTGCTTTTAGAACTGCTGCTCTGGGAACTGGTGGACTATAGAGTATTCATTTGTATAGGAACAATAATTAGTACATTATGAATAAAATATGACACCTATATGTCAGATTTCTCTCAGGATGGCAAATAAGGGTGAAGAGCCATTTAATCCAAACACAGGTCCAGGAGGTGCTGAGGGTTATAGTCCTTCTAGCGCAGCTGTTTGCAGGCTTTGGGGCATGGTGTAAAGTGGACACAGCCAGCCAACTTCCTGCCCTAGGGTGAACCCTGGCCCAAGGCAGCCAATGTAAAAGGCACACATCTGGTGTGAGTTTACAAGGAGTGACAGGAAGCCTCCTTCAAGCGGACTCTCATGTGGCTTCTGTAGTCACAGTGAGTGCAAAGAGAAGCAGGAAATGACAAATGACTGTGACTTAAATCAGCTGCCAAGCCTTCTCCTGTTTTATTCCTAAATTACCACCGTATAATAGATCCTCTTATCTGAGACTGAGACAGGTATGGTCCCAGAGTCTGGCCCTGTGTAGCCATAATTGTTATTATCATTACCAATTAGTATTAGCAGCAGTAATTGAAGGGTAACAGTAATAGGGAATAGAGGTAGAACTAGAAGCCATCATAGCAATGATAATATTGATTATTATAACAATAAAGAGGGATCCCTTCCTGAGCCCTTGCTAGAGGCCAAGACTATCTTAAGCTTGCTGCGCTACATGAATTATGTCTCATTTAGACCTCATAACAGCCTTTGAGGGAGGAACTTTTATTTTCTTCTCACGAGCCTCTGCAGACAAAGAAACATAGTTTTAAATTTCTGAAATGCCCCATTCAGATGATCTGAGCTTAATCTGAAAAATGGGAATCACACCTCTATTGCACAGGCACATTATGATAACATTATTGGAAAATGCTTAACTACAAGTAAGCACACAATACATAGCATCTATTGTTACTATTCAGATAAGATGAAGTGTTAGTAGGACAAATGACAAGCAGCAGTAACGTTTAAATGGTTTCCACACTCCTACCTCCTACTTTATCTGCCAGACCAACCAAATAGGTAACTACTTTCCTCCTATCCTCCTTCCCATCTGTCTTATAATGTGTTTGTAAAATAGGCAGGTTTTGTGCAGAGAAAGATAATTTTTTCATGTCATTCCCATAACTCCGAATTGCCCCATGATGGTGGTCCCATCCAACTAAAGAATTTAATTCATTCATCTGTAATAAAACAAACGGCACATACCAGTTGTATGTCCTCAATGAAATTGTCAGAAATAAATCAAAAGGTCTCAGGTCTCTCAGACCTCCAAACAACTAATGATAGAGATTTTTTTTAGTTGTACATTGTAGAGATGACTTATTATTATGGGTTTTTTTTGGCCCTTTTAGGGTTACTCCTTAAACCTCTTTTGTTAGAAAATCACCATCATCTTTTTTCATTAACAGCAAGAAATATTGGCCCATGTATCTTGATTTAAATCATCCTTCTGATAATGATTAGCTAGCCAACTTTCAACCTGGTTTTATGCTCTGCAGGGGCATATCCGGAAGGAATATGACTTTTCAAGTTTCACCCTGCTTTCAGCAAAAGTGCAGTTTTTACTGCTGTGTATTGCATTGAATAGTGATGACAAAAATGCATGTTTCCCATTTAAACTGATTCTCCTATGATTTGGTACCCAGGCTTTGCTTTACATGGTTCCAGAAACCTGGGAACAGCATCTATCCAATATATTTGGCAGTGCCTGCCTGAGGACAGCTGCTTTAATCACCAATCACAGAGTCTCCTAGAATGGGAGAAAACAAGCTCCCCTTGAAAACTGTTCCCAAATCCACATCTTTCAGCTCGAAGTGGAGCATCCTGTAGAGGTGCTCATGGTTTGCAGCTTGAGGCTCCTGGCTCAAAATTAAACTCATTCATGGCTGAAATAAGGCAAACTGAATGGAAGCAAATATAGGTGTTATGAAAAGTCCCTAGAGTATAGGAGCTCCAGGACCCCATTTTGACTCAATCCTTCATGTCAAAGATTTGGCTGCAGCATGAATTAATTTATTCAGCTACATGCTCAACATCCAGCTTTGTATGGTTGCGAAAGCCTATTACCATATGAGGCGGGTGGTCCACAAGACAACTTCTAGGTTAGCTTTCCCATACAGAGATCATTCAAAAACTTTATTTTGCAAGGTCAGTCCCATTTTCTAATGCCCACTTTAAAAAGAAATTGCTGTACGTTTGAATCATTTGGGGATTTTGTTTTTTGTAAAATATAAATAACTAGCACTAACCACCCAGGGTAGGTTTAATTTGAAAATATTTTTTTGCATGAAGAAAAATTAAGTTAAGCCAAACTTTACCTTAATTAAAGGTTAAAAATCATAATAAAAATTTTCTTTTATTGGGTTTCCAAAGCCATTAGGTTTTCCAGGTCCAGAATATAGACATCCCATACAGAATATAAACATGAACCCAGGCTCAAATTTTTCTAAAAGTATTAATTATTTTTAAATGCATTGATAATTGGTTCTCTGATAAACAGAAGGGAAGGCAGAGGGTCCTCTTGATTGGTGATCTGAATAGTACCTGGATTTCAGGTCACCACCCCTCCACTGTCAAATACCAATTTCATTCAAATATTGAATCTGCAGTAATAGGACTTAAGTGTCTCAAAATGAAGAAGAGCAAAAATCATCAATTTAATAAACTGTTCGTCTGAAGCCCCTAATGGCCAAAATCAGAGATTCCAATTATGCCAGTTTATTTAGCACTTATCATGTTGATAGAATGAGAGACCTTACCATGGGAGAAAAAAGGATGAAGAAAATATCACTCACAATTAGAGAGTAAAATGTAATGTCATCATCCAAACTGACAGAGGGTAACTTAAATCATTTAAAATGAAATACAAATTAATTATTCCACTTCTCCCAGAAACTGGCCAAACACACACCCTACTGAAAAAAATCAAATTTGTTTATATTTACTAGAGTTCCAGTGAACTTTCAGAGTTCTAGTGACCTTCTGAAAGCATTTCAGTAGATTAACATCTGCCCTCAAGAGTTATTAGTCTAGAGATGAGACTATTATAAAAGACTCAAAGGTGTCAAAATAAATTCATTGTTGCCATGCATAATCTTAATACCTGTTTAATAATTATTCTCAATTTATTTTATTTATTTATTTTATTCTATTTTTTTTTGAGATAGGGTCTTGCTCTGTCACTCAGGCTGGAGTGCAGTGGCATGATGTTGGACCACTGCAACCTCCACCTCCTGGGTTCAAGCGATTCTCCTGCCTCAGCCTCCCAAGTAGTTGGGATTACAGGTGCATGTCACCACGCATGACTAATTTTTGTATTATTAGTAGAGATGGGCTTTCACCATGTTGGTCAGGCTGGTCTCGAACTCCTGACCTCAAGTGATCCACCCGCCTCGGCCTCCCAAAGTGCTGGGATTATAGGCGTGAGCCACTGCACCGGGCCTGCAGTTTACTTTAAAAGGGATGATTAGACCTCTTTTCAAAGGATATTTCTTTCTGTGTTTTTTGATCAAAACAATAAAAACTAGAGATTATAAAAGTAGGTGAAAATATTTCAAGATGGCAGATCAATTTATAGTTCAAAACTCAGTTTAGATTCTAATAGTGTTTAGGAACAAATTTGGTCAAAGTCAGTCATCTTCCATGAAAATCATTGCTGACAAGAGGCTACATCATTTAATCAATAATATAGACGAAGTAAAAACAGATTTGGGGGATGCTATGATATTTTTGTTCATTGTTATAAGTGAGATATCAAATCTCATTTCTTAAAGTTAGGTTATTTTTTCCTCAAGACTGTAAAGATTGCTGCCTTTAGATGCCAGTTAGGATGCGTACAGTAATTGGTAAATTTCTGTCCTCAGGTTTGGAATGAGATTTATAATCCAGCCAAATATCATTACTCTCCACAAACAGCTATATTAAAAAACAGGTATTTGTGATCATTGATTATTTAAAGCAATAATTGAATATTTGAAGGCACAGATTGTGACCTTTCTGACCAACTGTATGTAATCAGTGCTTAATTTAATCCAACTGGGTGTTGTAGCTGCTATTTCCCACCAAATTTCTGAGTGTAACCCTCTTTTTTAGGCTCGACTATCTTGCTGCTTATTAGTGAAAGATTCCTTAATTCAAAGTCCCATCCAGCATTTCTGAAACTCCAATCCCTACACTGTTCATGCTGAGTCTTTTGTTTTTCTTATCTTAATGAGAAATATCAATTAACAACCTCTACTCTCCCCTTCTACAACAATTAGATACAAGGCACTATCCTCTTCCCTCTCAAGGGTGACTCGTTGGAGAAGAGTGAAAATTTTTGAATATCGAAGTCTCTTTAGTGCCCTATGATGAGTTGACTTCTGTATCTGTTCTTGTCAGGAATGGCAGCACTGGTAAGTCATCCATGCTGTGATGGTGGCCTGCAGCAGTTTCCATCAGCCACTCCTATTCTCATCAGGCTGACTTTCAGAGGCCACTGCTGGACAAAGGAGGTGAGGATGTGCTCTTGCATCCTATCAACTCCCCTAGGCCAGTAGCAGCTGCACAACTTAGCATTGCTCCCTTCACCCAACCTGGATCTCAGAGCTGCCCCTTAATCACCAGGGAGCAACTGTAGGATAACACAGCTCCTGCAACCCTGAGTTTAGTCGGAGACTAGACCACTGCTACTGTCACACTCACATCTCCTCAGAGGCCTCCCTCCATTCCAGACCACCCTTTCCCTACTCCCTTGGAGAATTCAAGCAAAGCTCTCCACCTGTTCCTAAGGATGGTCTAATCTCAGGACACACAGACAAGAACCTGGCTAGGCCAGGATTCTACCAGAGAGGTAAGCACACTTAACTCTAATTAGAGGCCTAGATAGGTATGTGGACAGTCAAAATCCGTCTAGCAACAAAAGCCCTGCCATCTTAGTGTAAACAGCCTTGGGCAGCTTCAGCTATTTTCTCTGGATCAGTGTCAGGTGACCCAGTTCACTTTCTCTTATTTCAGCATAATTGGCCTTTGTGACTTGTGAAGAGGAAGTATGATCTAACTTTTTCTTTCTCAGTACTATTTACTTTGCAGTATTGATTTTTCTGTTTTGAGTTTGAACTTCACATCTTAATCATTTTCTTGCTACCTCTTCCATCTAAAACTAGGAAGCAAACTAAGCTAGCTTGTGACCTCTAGGCATGTCTCCTAAATTCTGCAACTCTCACATTCTATCATGTATTAGATCACTGAGGTTAAATTAAATATTACAGGGGTTGAGCACAGTGGCTCACACCTAAAATCCCAGCACTTTGGGAGGCAGAGGCAGGTGGGTCGCAAGGTCAAGAGATCGAGACCATCCTGGCCAACATGGTGAAACTCCGTCACTACTAAAAATACAAAAATTAGCTGGGCATGGTGGCACGCACCTGTAGTCCCAGCTACTCAGGAGGCCTAGGCAGGATAATCACTCGAACCCGGGAGGCGGAGGTTGCAGTGAGCCAATATTGTGCCACTGCACTCCAGCCTGGATGACAGAGCAAGACTCCGTCTCAAAAAAAAAAAAAAAAAAAAAAATTCTATAGGAATTCGATGCTCTCTTTAGAGTCAGTCCTTCCCTTAACCTTGACTAGGTTCTTTGAAAATGTTGTCAGCAAAATCCTTCTTTTGCTGACAGTTTCAAAGATGCCCAGACCTTGAAGGTTTTTAGCACTGGCTTATCCCACCTAAGATTGTTCAAAACACAAGTTTTTGAATCATTCAAACATATCTGGGACACACAAATCTGATTTTAAAACAAGTACATATATCCCCTTTGGAACACTACCCCAGCAGCCTAAGAACCACCCCCATCCCCACAGTGGCCGTGGCAGACCCTGCCCAAGAAAAGTCTGAGCTCAGACCCACCTAACCCTGCCGACAACTGGCAGTATTTATCCACTTGCCCTGGTAGCTTAAGACAAAAGACATAAATTTTGGGAGCTTTATGGCAACACCCATTGCCTGAGAAACCAGAATACTTCCCCTGGACAACTTAGGGCAGTTCAAATCCCACTGCTACTAATGCAGCTGGTCCTCTCTGGAAAGTGCAACCTCCTGGATGAAGGCCAACAAACTCAGACATGTACAGTACCTCTTGACAGAATAATATTGTGACCAGGAAGGAGAAAATGGCTGCATGATCTCAGCTAACACCACTGCCTGAAACACCGTGACTAACCAGAGGTCCTGCATCTATGTGACAATTTCACTACTAGTATAACCAGCATTTGAGAGAGCCAGCTCACTAAGCCTGTCTACAACCAAGGATTCTCACAATCTGTCTCACTCCCCTGTGATGCCATCAGAGTGGGTGCTGGTACCTACTGCTGGGAGACTTGAAGACAGGTCCTATCACTGGATCCTTTGCAGACATTCCCAAGCACCAGCCTGGAGTCTGGTAGCTGCACCGGGTGGCTAGACACAGAAGAGCAATAACAATCACTGCAGCCTGGCTCTCAAGAAGTCCCATTCCTAGGCTAACGAGGAGAGTCCCACATGAAGGGAATACTTCCACAGGGTACTGTGGAAGAAAAAATTCTGAACAGTAGGCCTTGAGTCCTAGATCTTTCTGCTGGTTGGAAGTTTCTTACAGGAGAGACACAATTGCAGCACTGGGAGCAGTAGGGAAAGTCTGTACCTCTACCCCAACAGGCAGGCAGCCTCTGTGATAATGAAGGGTTTTGGAGAAGGGGTCCTTGTTCCCCCTGCAAGACCACTGCAGACACATCTGGGGCTTCTCACATGGGAACGCAGCATGGATGCACTTATAGACAGCCTTCCTGGAACAATTCAAGTTGATTACAGCCCCAGAGGAGGAGCACTCCGCAGATTCAGGCCTGCACAAGAGGCAGAGTCACAATCCCTCCCTACTTGGAATATCAACATTCCTATAGATGAAAAGAGGTGCCTTTCTGATCTGAATAGCCAGTACACTGGGGCAGGAGTGAGACTATGAGGTGGATAGCTTTCCTGCAGGCCTGGTAGGGGAGCTGAGGTAGTTCCCACTGTTCATCCTGATAAAACCTCAGCACATCTAATTAAGAGCTCCCCCAGCACCTTCACCAAGGCTGGGACCTCTGCCCACCATTGGGTATTACATCTACCCACCTGCCTTACCTACAAGCAGTGCCTACCCAGGGATACCTCGTCTTTTGGCTTGAAGCCTTAATTATCAACTTAGTAAATAAAATACTGGGGAAAACTTAAATAAATAAAGTGTACACCATGAGAGAATGAGATAAGCTTCAAGAGATCCCTGCCATTTCCAACCCCATAGGAGACAGTGAACTCGCCCATACACTAAGTACATAACTGCTACACCCAGGATCTGGAAAAGCCAGTACACAAAGACTCTATATAACTAAGGAACTCATATATAGTCTTCATCCCTAAAAGCACCAAGAATCAAATTAGACTAAAATAAAGTATACACACTAAAGTCAGATCTTTAAGAGGGAAAAAATAGAAATTAAAAAAGAAAAACTTGGTCAAATAAAAAATAAATACAAGAACAATTAGAAGAAGTAGTCTACCCAAATGAGAAGGAACCCGAAAAGTAATTCTGGTAATATGACAAAACAGGATTCTATAACATCCCCAAAAGATCACACTAGCTCCCCAGCAATGGATCCAAACCAAGAAGAAATCTCTGAAGTGCCAGATAAAGAATTCAGAAGGTCGACTATTAAGCTACTCAAAGAGATACCAGAGAAAGGTGAAAACTAACTTAAAGAAATTTTAAAAACAATCTAGGATGTGAATGAAAAATCTTCCAGAGAAATAGATATCATAAATAAAAACAAATTGGAACTTCTGGAAATGAAAGACATGCATAGGGAAAAACAAAATGCAGGGGAAAGTTTCAACAATAGACTAGAACAAATAGAAGAAAGAATTTCAGAGCTTGAAGTCAAGGCTTTCAAATTAACCCAATCAGACAAAGACAAAGAAAAAGAAAACAAATTAACAAAGTCTCCAGGAAATATGGGATTATGTGAAATGGCTAAACCTAAGAATAACTGGTGTTCCTGTTTGGAAAACTTATTTGAGAGAATAATTGAGAAAAACTATCCTGGCCTTGCTAGAGATCTGGACTTCCAAATACAAGAAGCTCAAAGAACTCCTGGGAAATTCAGAAGATCACCACCAAGGCCCATGGTCATCAGGCTATCTAAAGATACAGAGTAGAATCTTAAGAGCTGTGAGACAAAAGCATCACGTAACTTACAGAGGCAAACCTATTAGACTAACAGCAAGTTTCTCAACGGAAATCTTATAAGCCAGAAGACACAGGGGTCCTATCTTTAGCATCCTTAAACAAAGTAACCATCAGAATCTTGTATCCAGTAAAACTAAGATTCATAAATGAAGGAGAGAAAAAGTCTTTCTGAGACAAACAAATACTGACAGAATTTGCCACTACCAAACCAACACTACAAGAAATGCTAAAAGGAGTTTTAAATCTTGAAACAAAACCTCAATATACACCAAAATAGAACCTCCTAAAGCATATATCTCACAGAGCCTATAAAACAATAACACAATGAAGAAAAACAAAGTATCTAGTTAACAACAAATACGATGAATAGAACAGTACCTCACATCTTAATATTAGCATTGAATGTAAATGGCCTAAATGCTCCACTTAAAAGATACAGAATAGCAGAATAAATTTTAAAAAAAAACACTAACCAAATATCTGCTGTCTTCAAGAGACTTACCTAACACATAAGGACTCACACGAACCTAAGGGGGTGGAAAAAGATATTTTATGCAAATAGAAACCAAGAGCAGGCAGGAGTAGCTATTCTTATACCAGATAAAACATACTTTACAGCAACAACAGTAATAGAAGACAAAGAAGGACATTATATAATAATAAAACGATTAGTCCAACAGGAAGATATTACAGTCCTAAATTTATATGCACCTAACGCTGGAGCTCCCAGATTTATAAAACAATTAACTACTAGGCTTAAGAAATGAGATAGACAGCAACACAATACTAGTGAGGAACTTCAATACTCCACTGACAGCACTAGACAGATTATCAAGACAGAAAGTCAACAAAGAAACAATAGACTTAAACTATACCATAGAACAAATGGACTTAACAGATATTCACAGAACATTTTTTCCCAACAACTGCAGAATATACATTCTTCTCATAAGCACATGGAGCGTTCTCTAAGATAGACCATATGACAGGCTGCCAAAAAAAACAAGTTTCAATACATTTAAGAAAATCAAAACCATTAAGTATCTTCTCAAATGACAGTGAAATACAACTGGAAATCAACTCCAAAAGAAACCCACAAGACTATACAAATAAATGAAAATTAAATAATCCACTCTTGAATGATTTAGGAGTTAACAATGAAATCAAGTTGAAAATGTAAAAGTTCTTTGAAATGAATAATAGTGATACAATGTATCAAAACCTCTGGAATACAGCAAAAGTGGTACTAAGATGAAAGTGCATAGCATTAAATGCCTATATCAAAAAGTCTGAAAGAGCATAAATAGACAATCTAAGGTCACACATCAAGGAACTAGAGAAATAAGAACAAACCAAACCCAAACCCAGCAGAAGAAAAGAAATAACAAAGAACAGAGCAGAACTGAATAAAATTGAAATAACAACAAAAAAATACAAAAGAAAAATGAAACAAAAAGCTGGTTCTTTGAAAAGATAAACAGAATTGATAGAACATTAGTGAGATTGACCAAGAAAAGAGAGAGAAGATCCAAATAATCTCAGTTAGAAATGAAATGGGAGAGATACTACAACCAATACTGCAGAAATACAAAAGATCACTCAAGGCTACTACTATTCATCTCCTGGAATTCAACTCATTCCAGGAGATGAATAAGTTCCTGAAAATATACAACCCTCCTCGATTAAATCAAGGAGAAATAGAAACCCTGAACAGACCAATAACAAGCAGCGAGAATGACGTGGTAATAAAAAAATTGCCAACAAAAAACATACCAGACCAGATGGATTAACAACTGAATTCTATCAGACATTCAAAGAATTGATACCAATCCTACTGAAACTATCCCAAAAGATAAAGAGGAAATCCTCTGTAAATCATTTTATGAAGCTAGTATCACTCTAATACCAAAACCAGGAAAGGCCATAACAAAAAAAGAAGACTACAGACCAATTTCCCTGGAGAACATAGATGTAAAACTCCTCAGCAAAATACTAGCTAACTGAATCCAACAGCATTTCAAAAAGATAATGCATCATGATCAAATTAGTTTCATACCAGGGATGCAGGGATGGCTTACCGTACCCGAGTCAATAAACATGATACATCACGTAAACAGAATTTAAAACAAAAACCATATTATCATCCCAATAGATGCCAAAAAACATTTGAAAAAAATCCAGCATTCCTTTAGGATAAAAACCCTCAACAAAATAGGCATAATAAGGACTTAATTCAAATTAATAAATGCCATATATGACAAACCCACAGCCAACATTATACTGAACGGGAAAAAGTTGAAAGCATTCCCCCTGAGAACTGGAATAAGACAAGGATGCCCACTTTCACCACTTCTATTCAACATAGTACTGGAAGGCCTGGCCAGAGCAATCAGACAAGAGGAAGAAATAAAGGGCATCCAAATTGGAAAAGAGGAAGTCAAACCATCACTGTTCCCCCATGATATGATCATATACCTAGAAAACCCTAGGCTCATCCAAAAAGCTTCTAGATCTGATAAATGAATTCAGTAAAGTCTCAGGATACAAAATCAACGTATACAAATAAGTAGCACTGCTATGCACCAACAATAACCAAGCTAGAATAAAATTAAGAGCTCAATCCCTTTTATGACAACTGCAGAAAAAAAAAAAAAAGGAATATACTTTACCAAGGGGGTAGAAAGAGCTTTACAAGGAAAACTACAAAACACTGCTGAAAGAAATCAAAGGTGACACAAACAAATGGAAACACATCCATGCTTATGGATGCGTAGAATAAATATTGTGAAAACAACTACTGCCTAAAGCAATCTGCAGATTCAATACAATTCCTATCAAAATACCACCATCTTTCTTCACAGAACTAGAAAAACAATACTAAAATTCTTATGGAACCATAAAAGAGCCCACATAACCAAAGTAATACTAAGCAAAAAGAACAAATCTGGTGGCATCACATTACACAAATTCAAATTATACTACAAGGCTATTGTTACCAAAATGGCATGGTACTGGTATAAAAATGGCATGTAGTCCAATGGAACGAAACAGAAAACCCAGAAATAAAGCGAGATACAGCCAACTGATCTTCAACAAAGCATACAAAAACATAAATCAGGGAAAGGACACCCTATTCAATAAATGGTGCTGGGAAAACTGGCAAGCCATATGTAGAAGAATGAAACTAGATCTTCATCTCTCACCTTATAAAAAATCAACTCAAATTGAATAAAAAGCTTAAATCTAAAACCTGAAACCATAAAAATCCTAGAAGATAACGTTGGAAAAACTCTTCTGGACATTGGCTTAGGCAAAGAATTCATGACTAAGACCTCAAAAGCAAGTGCAACAAAACCAAAAATAAATGAATGGGACCTAACTAAACTGAAAGGCTTCTGCATAGCAATAGAAATAATCAGCAGGGTAAACAGACAACCCACAGAGTGTGAGAAAATATTCACAAACTGTGTATCCAAGAAAGGACTAATATCCAGAATCTACAAGGAACTCAAACCAATCAGCAAAATAAATAAATAAATAAAATAAAATAATAAAAATAATAATCCCATCAAAAAGTGGGCAGAGGGCATGAATAGACAAATCTCAAATGAAGATATACAAACAGCCAACAAACATGAAAAAATGCTCAACATCACTAATTACCAGGGAAATGCAAATTAAAACCACAATGAGATACCACCTTACTCCTGTGAGAATGGCAATAGTTACAAAGTGAAAAAAACAACAATGTTTGCAACGATGTGGTGAAAAGGGAACAGTTCTACAATGCTGGTGGAAATGTAAACTAGTACAACCACTGTGGAAAACAGTATGGTGATTCCTTAAAGGACTAAAAGTAGGACTACCATTTGTTCCAGCAGTCCCACTACTGGATAGCTACCCAAAGGAAAATAAGTCATTATAGGAAATGACATGCACATGCATGTTTAAAGCAGCACAATTCTTTATTGCAAAGATATGGAACCAACCTAAGTACCCATCAACCAAAAAGTGGATAAAGAAAGTTGGGTAGATATACATAGAATACTGCTCAGCCATAACTAGGAATGAAATAATGTCTTTCTCAGTAACTTGGATAGAGCTAGAAGCCATTATTCTAAGTGAAGTAACTCAAGAATGGAAAAACAAGTATCACATCATCTTACTATAAATGGGAGCTAAACTATGAGAAATGCAAAGGCTTAAGAATGACGTAATGGACTTTGGAGGCTTGGGTTGGAGGGAAATTTGGGAGGAGAGTGAGAGATAAAAGACCACATTTTGGGTATAGTGTACACTGCTCAGATGACAGGTACAGTAACATCTCAGAAATCACCACTAAAGAATTTATCCATGTAACCAAAAACCACCTGTACCCCAAATATTGTCAAAATTAATATGAACAAAAATTTAAAAAATAAAACAAGTTCATAAAGTAATACTTCTTCACGTTCCTTCTAAGCAGCAGAATTATTCAGTTCACTCATTTCCATGTGTTTTGCCAATCTAGAAGACATTAGAATGATTTAAAAAATCATGAAATATCTTGCATTTGTGCCAAGAACAATACAATTAATTGAAATCAAACATATCATCTAAAATCTTAAACTGGGAGAAAAAAATGTTGGTAGCAGAGAATACTACACAAAACAGAGGACATAGAAATTTCTGAAAGAAGTTGATTATCTTGAAAGATTTTTTTGCCACCATCAAGGTCAAAAGAGCAGCAGAACTCTAAAAGACATGTTCTGTTGTGGAGGGAGGTAATAATGGATTGAAAAGAGAGGGTAGGAGAAGACAATTACATAAATAGCGGTGACATTTAAAATGTGACAGGATGAGAAAGTTAAAAAAAAAAAAAAGAAGTTCACCCTGTAAGCAAGGTCATCCAAGATAAATTACAAAACAAGATGCCACTAATTAGATTGAAATTCCAACATTGCTCATTATGGTATTCAAAGTATCCAGCGTATCAAGATAATATCATGATCTGCCTTATAATGTGCCAAGGGTCAAATTTGGCCAGGATTCCGTTAAATAATTTAAATACATCTAGTTTTAAATGACCTCTAAATTCTTTCCTGCCAGATTAACATTTTAAAAATAATTAAATAAATACGTAGAACAAACTAAATGTTAGTTGCTTGTATATACTTTTCACTTTGAATTTTAAAATACATAGTGATCTTTACTTTTAACACTGCACTTTATTCACTGACAACATTACTTAAAGAAAGAGATTATGATTGGATAAAAAGTTTCACATTGAAAATACTCTTCCAATAAATCAGAAGAAGCCAGACAATATTGATCCTTTGGTTTGTGTAGCTCTTATAAGTGCATATAATGCTTCCCTATAATTTAATTTGAGAACCTTTACCCATAATTCATGCACAAAAGACTAGAGAATTAACTTCCTCCAGGATTTGGAGCTTTAGAAAGAAGTTCCTGATTACTTGCCTGTGTTTCTTTCACACTTTCAGCGTAACTTCAGAGTTAGTTTTAATTGAGACTTTCAATTTTACTATTATTGAACTCAACAGTATACCTATTGGCTTTGGTTTTGCATTTCTGATGTGATGTATAGTAAGCCATTTCCAAAGGATGGATAATTTATTTATCATATTCATGGAGAGTAAACAGATCCTTCCAAAGTTCTGCCATCTTGAACTAGTGGTATTCCATGCAATTTCAACACCAAGCTATTGAGTGTCTGCTATGAACCTGATGTTATATTAAGAGCTGGAGATTCAAAGATGAGCAAAACAAAATTTGTGTTTTTAAGGGAATAAGTCATAATAGAGTCATAGGAGACTGGCCATCAAGGCCATCAAGGTCAATGTGGATATCAGATTAATTCATGTACATAAAAATCAGTTACTCACTTAATTTTTTTCCTCTGATTCCTAGCAGAGCATCTAGGAGCAACAGACACAAATAAAATATTTGAGCTACCTGTGAAGCAGGGTTTAGGGAAAGGGCAAATAGGTAAACAGTCACAAAACCACAGAGAACTGTCACGATAGAAATTATACCAAGAGGGTATGGAATCTTTACCAAGAATATGGGGAAAAGTGAAGTTATAATTATCTGCAGTTGTAGCTTCATTCAACTTGGCATATTCAGAAAACTGCTTGCTTATCTACACTGCCTTTTTGAATTCCATCTTGTCTAAATAATGAGAATATTTTTCTTCAATTTTATGTTTATTGTATAGTCAATCCAAGTTGCTTTATTTTTCTAGTTTTCAAGGAGCAACATTTTATCACATGATTTATTTTTAAAAATCATCTTCCGTGAGAGCCGTTTGCTGTGGTGGTCCGATGTACGCTGAATTTTAAAGTGCACCTACAGAGTGACTTTTCTTTACTTCTATAGGGGGTTTCAGAGTTGCCACTTGTTGTTTTATTGTAATTTATTAGTTTGGGAGTACTATGCTATGTGCATAATAAACAGAATTTATGTACACTATAATCTACTACAAAACCACATGAAGCAAATACTGAAGTTTGATTTTTGTATACAGAATTCTGTGTTTGTTTGTTTCTAGGTTTATTTTTCCATCCAGATCCCTAGGCAGACAAAAGCTTTCTTTGTTAGTTTTCTGGGTCAGAGATTGGAATGCTTCTAGTCCCACCTTAATAGACTAGGCATTCCATCAAGGGTCTTGACACAGAGGTCTTAATTTCTCCTTCATACCTCTTGAGGATCAAATGCTATATCTGCCGAATCCCTGAGGATATTAATTTGATATTAACTCATAGGAACTATACCCATACTTACCACCTGCCACCTCATTAACTCACCGATTTGGCTTTGTTTGTTTGTTTGTTTTGAAGCCTCAATTATTCGTTTTGGGAGACATAGCAAATACTTTAAATATTTTTGGTATGTTTTATCTAACACTCTTGCCCTAATGTTGAAAGTCATTAGATTCTTCCATGCTACAAAAAAAAAAAAAAAAAAGGCATGATTGATTCGTGACTTTAAGAGTATGGTTTGTATGGAATCTGTATGGAGTGGGAGAAAAGAAGGTTAGTAAGGAAAAATGTTGACATGTGCATTAGCCTTCCTAACGTTACATGGAAATGGAATGTTTATAACTAGACTGTATGTCAATGATGAACTTAAGGAATACATTTTTGCCAGAAAATTTTAGAATGAACTCTTCTTTTTAAACTGGGAGAGATTTCTGATACTGTATTAGTTCATTTTGCACTACTATAAAGAAATACCTGAGGCTGAGTAATTTATAAAGAAAAGGGAGTTATTTGGCTCATCGTTCTGCAGGCTGTACAGGAAGCATGGCACCAGCATCTGCTTCTGGGGAGAGCCTCAGGAAGTTTTCAATCATAATGGAAAGCAAAGAGGGAGCAAGAGAGGAAGAGGGGAGGAAGTCCCAGACTCTTTTTAACAACTACATCTTACATGAACTCATAGAACTCACTCATTACCATGGAGAGGGCACCAAGCTGCTCATAAGGGACGCGCCCTCATGACCCAATCACCTCCCACTAGGCCCCACTTCCAACACTGGGGATCACATTTCAACATAAGATTTTGAGGGGACAAACCTCCAAACTATGTCAGATCCCACTCACAAAAGACTAATTGCAGGCCGGGCGCGGTGGCTCACACCTGTAATCCTAGAATTTTGGGAGGCTGAGGCGGGCGGATCACCTGCGATCAGGAGTTCGAGACCAGCTTGGCCAACATGCTGAAACCCCCATCTCTACTAAAAAGGCAAAAATTAGCCTGACATGATGGCGGGCACCTGTAATCCCAGCTACTCTGGAGGCTGAGGCAGGAGAATTGCTTGAACCTGGGAGGTGGAGGTTGCAGTGAGCTGAGATCATGCCATTGCACTCCAGCCTGGGCAACAAAAGCGAGACTCCATCTCAAAAAAAAAAAAAAAAAGACTAATTGCCATGCTGATTGCCCTACCACTATAACAACAGGAAATTCAGGCAGAATATATGAAACATTGGTTTCAGATGTAAGACAACATAAAGCAAGGACTTTGATCCATGAGAAAAGAGAAATGAGTAAAGTAAGTTCTACAATTGCATGGACTTACTGCCTACAGGCAGCAGTTATCAGGCTGCAACAATGTGAGGGGGATCCTTTCAAAGCCTGGTATTCTCACTGAGCTTTAGAGACAGAGATTGTATTTGAAGAGGCCATGGCAGCTAGAATGTGCGAAGCAGAGTAGAGAGAGGATCGTTACAGATATCTACAGAGAGGACCCAATGAGTCTTTGCCTTAGATCCACAAATATGTGTGAAGAAACTACTCCAGGTCATAAAGACTTATGAGAAAAGCGTAAACAGAACAATTTCCAGTTGTCAGACAGTTGGGAATAGTTTAGTTTTTCATCTGAGGGGAAAGACCTCCTAACATGGGGGTACTGAGAAGTTTTCCAATTGATACTGACTCAGTAAAAGGCCTAAACTAGCTTCACAATAAAGACCACTCTGGACCCATAGTAATAAAGCTTAAAGCAAGCTTTTAAAAGGTAAATCTCATTTGTAAGGAATTTAACTGCATCCCAGAATAAAATGCCAAGACTATTTAAAGCAATACAATGAAATCTGGCATCCAAGAATATTTGGCATCCCATCAAAACTTACTAGACATGCAAAAAAGCAGGATAATATGTCCCATTGCCAAATTTTAAAAATCAATAGAAACAGGCCCAGAAATAACAGAGATGATACAGTTTGCAGACAAGAACCATAAAACAGCTATTACAAAAATTTGGAGATGATATAATGAGAAAATACACAGAAGACACACACACACACATACACACAAACCCAGATCGAATTTCAGGAGGAGAAGTATAACATCTGAAATTTAAAAATATACTGGATATGGTTAATCAACGATCAGGAGAAACTGAAAAGCAGCCAAAGATAAAAGACACTATTTATAAGGAACAAAGGTATGAATTACAGCAGATTTCTTGTCAGAATCTATGCAGTCCAGAAGACTGTAGAATGACAATATTAAAGCACTGAAAGAAAAAAACCATTAACCTGTAAAAAAAAATGCAAAAAATAATTTTTCAAAATAACAGAAATGCAGAGAATCTATTGCCAGCAAATTTGCACTACAAGAGACAGTAAAGGATGTTCTTCAGGTATAAAGAGAAATGATGCATATGCAAATACACATCTACAGAAAGGAATGCAGAGTGCCAGAAATGGTAATTGTGTGGGTAAATATGAAAGACAGTCTTTTTCACTTATTAATCTTTAAAGGTAACAGTTTCAAACAATTTTCAAAAAATAATACTGTATTCTACAATTTACAAGATATTTAGATATATATAAGACAGAAATACCAAGGACAGAGTGGAAAACTGGATGTATATCACTATCAGGTTTTTACACTATATATGAAGTGATATATTTTTAAAGGAAGATCATGATAAGTTTATGATATGTATTTTAAAGCTGAAAGCAAACACCAAATAAAATTTTAAAGAGCGATATAACGTAAGCCATAGTGATGACAAAGTGTAATCATGAGAATCATTCAAGTAATCAAAAAGAGACAGAAGATAGGAAAAAATAAATAAATAATAAATGGGACAAATACAAAACAAATATAAGTATAGTGAATTTATTCCAATGCCTATCAATGATTATATGAAATGTGAAAGACCTAAACAATGCAATTGAAAGGCAAAGATCATCAGGTTAGACGAAAATGGAAAACTCAATGAAATTCTGTATACAAAAAAACCTTCTTTAAATATAATGGCACAGATTGCTTGAATGTAAAAGGGCAATCGTATACCATGCAAACACAATCAAAATAAGAGTGATGTTGGCTATAATTACATTAGAAAGAAATATTTTTAAAACAAGGAATATTACCTTGGATAAAGAGGAAGATTTCATAGTGATAAACAGGGCAATTTATCAATGAGGATAAAATCAAAAGTGTGAACAGCCTTAATAAAAGAACTTCAAGCTTTATAAAGCAAAAATTGATAGAGCTCAAAGGAGAAATAGAAAATTTTACAATTCTACTTGGAAATTTCAACACTGCTCTCAACTGATAGAACATGTAGACAAAAAAATTAAAAATGATATGAATTACTTGAACATTATCAATCAAATGGATGTCATTATTTATAGAACACAAAAGAATATATATACTTTTTTCAATGCACACAAAATATGCATCATAAAACAAGCCTTAATATATTTAAAAGGATTTAAATCATGCATATGTTCTCTTACATAATCTAATTAAATTAGAAATTAATAACAGAAAGACATTTGAAAAAAATCTCCAAATGATAGGAAAGTAAACAACACACTTCCAAATAACCCATAAGTCAAAGGAGAAATGTTAAAAGAACATATGTATTTTGATCTGGCAGAAGAAGAAAGATTAAATATCAGTATCTCCTTAAGACAAAAGAAAAAGAAAAGATTAAATCTAAAATAAGCAGAAGCAGGGAAATCAAAATGTTAAGCCCCTAGGAGAGAGAGTGAAAGTGACTGTTTAATGAATAGTTTCCTTTTGGGGTGATGAAAATATTTCAGAACTAAATAAAGGTGAGCTTGCACAACACTAATGTACTAAATACCACTGAATTGCACACTCTAACATGGTTAGGTTTATATGCTAAGTAAATTTTACCTCAATAAAACAAAATGATGAGAATATAAAGAAGTGATATAGAAACTGATTTAAAAATTGAGAAAACCAATGAAACCCAAAGTTAGACACAAATTATTAATATCAGAAATAAAAGAGGGAATATAGTCACAGACCCAACAGATATTAAAAGAACGGTAAAATCATATTTTGAACAACTTAATGCAAGTAAATTTTAAAACTTAAATTAGACAAATTTCTTGATAGATATAAATGATCAAAGCTCACCTGAAAATGAAGAGATGAGCTGAAGAGTCCTCTATCTGCTAAGTAATTGAATTCATAGCTTATAACTTTCCCTTAAAGAAAATTCCATGCCCAGATGGCTTCACTGTTGAGCTAAACCAAACACTTAATGAAAAAATAATACTAATTCTACACAAAATAGTTCAGAAACTAAAAGGGGAGAAAAATTTCCCAAATCATTCGATGAGATTTAGGTTAGTTCCGATACTAAAATTGTAACAGCCCTAAAGAAAACTACACACCAATATTTCTCATAAATGTAGACACCACAATTCTTAACAAGGTATCAGAAAATTGAATGCAGCAATAGATTTTTTCAAATAATACACTATGATTAAGTTGAATTGATCCTAGGAGTACAAGGTTACATTCACGTTCAAAAGTAAAGTGACATTCTGGTTAGGTAACAATTTTTTAGAAAACAAAAAGCATAAATGATGAAAAATAAAACTGATAGACATTCTCAAATTAAAAGCTTTTTTGTAGACACTGTCAGGAAAATGAAAAGGCAAGCCACAAACTGGAGAAAAGGTTTGCAAAACATGTATCGGGGACTTTTATCCAGAATATTTTTTTAAAAAATCCAAATTTTTACAAGTCAGTAATAAGAGAAACAATACAAAATGCACAAAATAGTTGAATATACTCTTCTCCAAAGAAGATCTATGAATTGCCAATAAGCACATGAAAAGATTCTCATGATCTTCGGTCATAAGAAAAATAAAAATGAAAACCAAATGAGATACCATTACACACAAACCAGAATGGCTGAAATTAAAAGGATTGACAATACCACTATGTGAAGTGAAAAAATTCATTTATGTAAAATTCTAGAAAAGGCAAAAC
Organism: Gorilla gorilla gorilla; assembly: GCF_029281585.2. NCBI lineage: Eukaryota > Metazoa > Chordata > Mammalia > Primates > Hominidae > Gorilla > Gorilla gorilla. The sequence continues at coordinate 59,263,786 of NC_073224.2, read as the reverse complement.
TATAGTAAAAGCATATCAGAGATGGCCAGGGATTAGGATTGAGAGGAGAGGCAGCTGCGAAGAGCACAAAATAACTTTTAGGGTGAGGAACTGTTCTCAGTCTTGATGTAGTGGTGGTTGCATGACTACGTAATTGTCAACATTCACCGAATTATAGTTTTGAAATGGGTGAATTGTGATGAATGTAAATCACATTTTAATAAAGCTAATTTGAAAACATATGAAAGATGCACCTTGAAAGGAAAAGAATCTTCACATAAAACAATAGTTGTGGGTGTCAGGAAAGCAACTTCATAATCCTATAAAAATCTTGAAATCAAAACACCCAAGGACTTTTAGTTCACCTTATAATTGCATATTAAGAATTAATTTTGAGACCCCACAACAATCCCTAAGAACAGTATTCCCTTATTTTTATACAAAATTATCCTTTGCCCAAAATATGTGTATGAGCACCCATGTCTTATCTATAATTATTGATAAGAAATATTGGTTACATTTTTCTAGTAGAAGGTTTTTAAAAGATACCAATTACAAGTCTTATCAATTCTAATTTGCTTAGAAATTCAAATGATTTTTAAGTTTGTCAACAAGCGTGTCATATATATTTACATATATATATTTACATATATATATTTACATACGTATATTTACATACGTATATTTACATATATATTTACATATATATTTACATATATATTTACACATATATATACACACACACATATATATATACACACACATATATATACACACACACACACACACACACACACACACACACACACCTACAAGGTAAAGCAGAAAAGCAGAGCATTTCTCCCTAACATCTGTTTTACAAGTTGGGATTTTTGCCTGATGGGTTGTATCCAATTTGGACATTTATCAAACCTAAGAAAACTTAGCTCTTTTTCAAAAATATATTTTCAGTATTAGATTTTGGAGAAAAAAATACTAAATGAATGTTATATATTATATATATGTATTCATAAGATATGTGTGCTATTTATATCTAGATATATATTATGTATCTAGATATATATTCATAAGATTACATATGTACATATTCATAAGATAGATATCTAATGGATATATATCTGGAAATAGATGATAGATAGATAGATAGATGATAGATAGATAGATAAATAGATATCTTAAAATTAGTCCCTAAATTAGAACTGGAGTTACAAAAAGTAATTTGTATATTTTAAATACATTATTTACAATTAATGTTTAAATGGTGTTACTAAAAAACACATAAATCTGAAATACACTCCATATTTAAAGTAGGTTGATTATAAAATAACAAAACTGAAGAATAAGTAGTTTGTCTTAAGTGCTGCTCTTGAACATGAGAAAAACAACTTTGTAGATGACATCTGTGGATATTCTGCAGGAGATCTTTAGATGTTCTCAGCAGCTTTAAGTGTCAATAATGGCTCCATATGAAAAAATTCACAAGTTATGCCTTTGTATGTCCTCAAGCATGCTCCTATAGTTTTCAATATAGTTATGCAATAATCCAGGTAAAACTCCCCACTCCACCAACTAATATGCGCAAATACAATTAAGAGAAAGAGAGAGGAGATAGATGCCACGGAGAACATGTATATATAAGACAGATTATTTGAGATGAGATTATAGACCATGCTGGAAAGTGTGGAGAAGGAAAGAGAGAGAAAGAGGAAGGAAGGAAGAAGAGGAAAGAAGGAAGAAGGAAAGAAAGAAGGAAGGAAGGAAGAAGGAAGGAAAGAAGGAAGGAAGGGAGGGAGGGAGGGACTGAACATTAATGCAATCTCCCAAAAAGATTTAGGAAATTCTGTACTCAAGATAAAAACAAACAAACAAATAAGAAACTTGCATAGAATATTTTGTCAAAAAAGGATTGTCCAATACTTGTAGGAGAAAGTTGAGATAGAAAAGAAAATTCTGTAGGGAATTTATGATAGTCACGCCATTTGAGTTCGGCCCTGTACCTCTGTCTAATAGCAAGGGGGCTAAAGCCCAGCTGTGGGGTTCAAATCCCAGCTTGGTCATTTGCTGCTTTGGGACATTAAGGATATAATTTATCCTTTTTCTATCTTGGTTTCCTCAACTCTACAAAAGACTAATTAAGTACCTATTCCAGAAACTCTAGGAGCATGGTCCAGGCATTTGTTTTGTGTTTGTGTGCGTGTGTGTGTTTGTGTGTGTGTGTCTGTGTGTGTTTTCTGTATTTTTTTCTTTAAGAAAAAGATCTCCAGGTGAATCTAATGAAAGACTAGGTTTGGGAGCCTGTGGATGAGATAAAAGTCTAAGATTCTATAGTTATATTTTGTGGTTGTTGTATTAGACTGTTCTTGCATTGCTATAAAGAACTACCTGAGACTGGGTAATTTATAAAGAAAAGAGGTTAACTGAGTCACAGTTCTATAGGCTGTACAGGAAGCATGGCTGGGGAGGCCTCAGGAAACTTACAATAATGGCAGAAGGCAAAGGGAAGTAGGCACGTCTTACATGACCAGAAGGAGGAAGAGAGAGAAGTGGGAGGTGCTATACACTTTTAAACAATCAAATCTCATGAGAACTCTCTCACCATCACAAGAACTGCAAGGGGGAAATCTGCCCCCATGATCCAGTCACCTCCCACCAGGCCTCTCCTCCAACACTGAGGATTACATTTCGACATGAGACTTGGGCAGGGACACAAATCCAAACTAAAGCAGTTGTACACACCAAACCACCATGAATTCACACTAAATTAGATACTTAGGAATATTTTCTCTCTTTCAAACTATATTGCAGCTGCTATATACATAGAAGTTTTTCAATAAATATTGAATAATTCATTCTAAGAAGACACTTATTTTAGAGAAATAACGCTTTGGGGGCATGAAGTAACAAGGCCAAATCAATGGCAGAATCTGGGGAATTTTTATTCATCTGGAACCTTCCACAATATACTGTCTTATTTTTGTGCTATTAATGCACTATTTTCCATATATGTACAAAATTGTATGCATATATAATAATTCATTGTTACTTCTAGGAAAGGAAATTCCCAGACCTACTACCATAATAATACTCTATGTAGGTTATTTTATTTGTATGTAAACACAAGCTGAGATTTTTTTTCTGCATCTATAAAATGAAGATGTGACCAGGCCTCTCATACAGAGACACTGAGAGGTAATGAGACTAATAATCCCTTTGATGGTAGCAGGCAAAGTTTTCACAATCAAAATCAACAAAAATAGCGGAACCTTAGGCTTGCAGGGATAATATTTCTTTTCTTATTGTCAGGCTTTTGCTTCTTCTATATAAATAGGAAAGGTTCAGCATATTAATCCCAGATATTCTGCACCCAGAGGGAAACGTTGTGCTTATTTCAATAGGAATTTGACCTTTGCTTTAGGTGAAACCATCAGAGCTCTTGGATGAGAAGCTCATCTTTCTGGTCCCTGGAACATTGTTCACGTACACTTGACTACATTTCATCTCTGTCCTTAAACCTTAAGTGGGGGTCAATAAACACAGTTGTTTGACTTGAATAGTACAACTCTTATATTCTTAGTGACATTATAATTACTTAACAATTCTCCTATGACTTTAGAGCCTAATAAAATCCGTTGACTATACATAAAAGAGTAAAATAAAGTATACCTCTCAGGTAGGCCTGTCAGAAAGATGCAGGCTTAAATTTACACTGCAGCAGTTACAAAGCTCAGAGATAGAGATATTAGGGTTCTCACAGCAGTCTAGCTAGAACACTATTGGGGGATAACTGGGCAATTGTAAAAGAAGAGTCATCACCATGCAAAGTTTAATTGTGACCAATTTTATTTTAGAACTGCATTGTTGGGTGTTTTATGGTAATGTAGATTTTATTCAATATTTATTTTTGCATATTTTAAAAAAAATTCCCAAAGCGATGCTTTTATACACATCTTCCCAATAGTAGTCAAGTTTGGAGATGACTTATACTGTAGCCTCAAGGATGCAAGAACAATGAAGTAAAATCACAATTCTGGGTAGGTTTTTACAGATATCTGCTACCAAGATGAGCAAAAAGCTCAGGGTTTTCAGTCCTTTTAAATAGTTTTTCATCTAACGCAAGAGAAATAAACTTTGGAAAAGTTCAATTTTGAACCCCTCCTGTGGCTTTTACATAAAAAAGCTTTATGCATTTACGTTGTAGGACTCAGGCAGTTCATATTAGTCGCTGTTTTAGGCACTGCTGTAAGTACTAAACCACAACAGACTCAAGAAATCCACTTTTTCAAATATGATTATTAAATGGCTCTCAAAATAACGTTATGGAAGTTACACTGTCTGAAGGATGGTGACTTGACATGTGATGCACTAAACATGCAGTTTTTAAATTCTGCCTTGTCCTAAACATCATATAATCAACCAAAGCATAGATTTGATAATGGACCTCAACAAGGCTCACATTTGAGAAATGAAGTAACAGAGATGATTAGACTTATAGGTTCATCATATCAAAGAGGTAATCATTTGTGACTTTCCAATATTTTAAAATAAAAGATTGAATAACTTTACTTCATTCAACTAAAATGTGGCTTGAAAAAAACATAGCATTCTGGATATAAAGCATTCTGTTAACATTGCTCTTCAGTACCTTGCTTTATTATTATTTTTTTGGTATGTCTGCATGTTGCATCCAGAGCTACAGATTTTCCACAGTGCTTTTCTGCCTCATTCAAGTATAATAAAGTAGAAATCTATAGAAGCTCTAAGGTTAAACAAACTGTACATCATACAAAAAATTAACTTAATTTACACAGTCAAAAAGTATTGGCAATGCCCTTTATAAATCTTATCAAAGATTCATCACAAAGGATACTACAATCCACATATGTGATCATCAGCATACAAATGCCATTTTGATTTAGGTGGTGCAGAACTGAGTATCTGTTAAATGTACACATGTAGAATCAGCAATTTGTACCGTATGTATTTCTTTTAAAGTAACAGTATTGTCAATCTAATCTAAGGTACAGGATTTTCTTATTGCATATTTATTGTTGCTGAGGCAGTTAGTTATGATACAACAACACAATATCCATAATAATTTTAAATAAACAAAAACATTTCTCCTGGCAACAATATAAAGAATATATTTTTTCTAAAATCAATGAGAACATTGCTACATACAGATTTACTCAAATACTGAAAAACATGACCTTAAGGCATCTGCCAGAAAAACAGATGTACATATTTATATGAACTAAGTTATGCAAGAAAAATTATTGCACGAAATCCTATTATTTTCAAAATAAAATATTCTTCTGTCTAAATGTACATAATTCCTTATTTCTTCATCAAATCACGTTAACTGACTTGCTCAAAACCACTCTGCCTCTTAAATAAGGTTTAACAACATACACTAACAATATTACTGGGTTTGACCCAGGAACATTAGTACTGACATAGGGTTTGTAAAAACTATTTCCTACATTAAGAAGTGCTTTGGAGGAAACTAGATTTGGGGATTCATTTTACATTCTTAAATATTCTGATTTACAAATATCTTAAGATTCAGGGTCTTTTATGTCAAACAAAATGGAATTTGTATAAGAAAATTTATTCATGAAAATAATCAGTCTTTTCCTGAAAATCCACATTTTCTACAAGAGAATGAAGGTCTATTGATTATGAGACATTCACAGTGTTCTCCTCTTGATCAGGAGTCTACTTGTTCATCTTAATTAAGAAACAATTCATTAGAATTCCTGAATCCTATTATTAGGATATTCGCATAGAATAGCACTAGTAACAGCAGTCACATAGTTTTTATTTAGAAGGGAGAGACTGTTTCTACAGAACGCTGTTATTAATATAAAAATAGTAAAAATTGGATTCCCATTAACATGCATCCACACCTTCAGTTACTCCTAAACTGAGTACAGTGGCTCTAAGTATTGAAAAGGAGCATCATTCCACTATAGAGAGCCCTGTGCAGCCTGGTTATCTGATAATAAGATAAAGACACTCAGTTTCTAAAACAGTCTCTAAATCTGCCCCTTAAATGTGGGTATCTTAGCAGCATAATATACTTAGCATAATAATTGAGAAAGTTAAGGAAATTAGAAATGATACTATGGTTCATACTTAGAGCATGCTTTAAATTAAGCAGCCAGTTTTTGTTTTTTTTTTTTTTGAACTTTTTGTGTGTTAGAATCTCAGCTAATAACTTCCAGGCAAAACACATTATTATTATTATTATTTTAATAAAAATTTGCAATTCCTTTTCCTTTGTTCCTTCAGAGCAGGGACTATGTCAGTTATTTTATTTCCCATATCCTCAGTTACTGTACCCTGCATATGACTGGTACAAAAAGTCAATGAATAGTTTTTAAATGAACATGTTATTAACTAATTTTAATTAACTGAAAAAATAATCATGCTATATTTTGGTGCTTTTCTAAGACATTAAAGTAGGTAATCATCAAAAGATACCACTTAGTAATATTTTCACTTAAAAAAAAAGCTCCTAAATTCCAATATTATTTCTCTATACCCCTGAAATACCACGGATGCAATATCTAAGGGTAAAAAGAAAAAAGTGAGAGTGGGATTCAGAAAGAACCATGACTCCATTGCAGGCCAGATAAAGACTATGTACCAAGGCCAAAAGTCTTTTTAGTTTATACAATTCTGTTGTATAACAGGTGTTGCTTCTTTGAAAAATAATTTCAAAAAGCAGAGGAACTTACAAATATTTGGTTTAGTTACCATAGAAAATATGGGCACTGTAGAATATAACACTTTCCTTTATTTCGGAACTCACCCCAGTTTAATTTCATTCTCACTATAACCACCATAATACTAGGAAGTCTAAGTTTAAGAGCAGACTTTGAATATTCAAAATTTTACTGGTTTGAAATACAAATACTTGGTAGTATTATTCTGGATGTTTTTAAAGAATAACATGCAGAATTGTTTTTCTGCCTTTGTTTTTAAAATAGAATAAAACTGCTAATTTTGCATTAAAATAAGGCACAAATCACTTTTAAATACCTTGAGACAATTATTTATGAGTGGCTAAATATCCTCAAAGCAACACAGTATTATAACCAAATACCTTGAAAGGTGGCTGAAAAGTAGAACAAAATTTGGATTTCTGAAGCCGTGATGTCGATAAAGCAAATGGACTAAAAACCAAATTTGACCCATGCTACACTCACAGTTGTTTTTCAGACTGAGTTCTAAAAAACCAAACAAAAAACCATACCTCATTTCAAAATTCATATTAAAATGCTGATTTGCATTCTTTTCACAAATTATGAAGGAATATTTGCCAAGCAGATTAACAACCAGAGTAACCTTTTTTCCTTCTGATTTAAAACAGCTCTTTTGCTATATGGACTTCTTCCATTATAAACTTCAGTAAAGTAAGTTGTAATTTTGTAATAAGCTTATAAAGGCAAAATTTGACAAGAACCTTGAGACTTCTGTATTAAAAAATAAGGATTAAACATTGTTTTCCTTAATGTATACAGTCCATACTTATAAGGGAAACAAGAATTGTCTTCTTATATAATCATAATGAATAAGTGTCCCAAATAACACATATCCATTTAGATTTTGAAACGTAGGTTTAAAAAAAACTTGGTCATTTTCTTTAAATTATTTCAAACCCTCTTCTAGGATTTTAGCTGAAATTATATTCTTTCAATAAATATTTAGAATATAGTCTTATTGGGGTTCTTTAATGATTTCTTGAACATCTTTTCTAAAAAGAAATGTAAAAAAAATCATGATTGGAGATGTATAAAGTGGATATACTGAAAATGCTAATAACAATTTAACCATACTATCACTGCTTTTTTCCCTGATTGTGCCTGTTAATCTAGTCTATCATGAAGTAATTAGTACATGATTCCTTCTCAGATGAATTCCAAAGCTCAACAGTGAATTTGAGAAAGAAGAAACAAATTTTCTATACAGAATTCCCAGTTATTTATGTAGATACTTCTCTGCCCTAAAGAAGGGGAATTATGACTCCTCACTCCTGCATGTAGTGACTTCCTTCCAAAAACGACAGCATGGAAAGGGCAGGAAGAACTTTAGAGTGACAAACGCTACCTCAGCCAGGTTATCAAGGTCCCTGTCAGCATTCACAAATCATGTTGACAGTACATACCCTTGATATGACCTGATGAAAATGGCACTTTACTTCTGTGATCATCTCCTCAAAACCCACAATCCCAGTCTAATCATGAAAAAAATACCCAACAAACTCCAAGAGAGGAGGACGCTACAATTTATCTGACAGTACTCTTCAAAGCTGTCAATGTCATCAAAAATAAGGAAAGTCTAAGAAACTGTCACAGGCAAGAGGAGCCTAAGGAGACATTCCAACTCAATATAAAGTGGTATTCTGAATAGGATCTTGATGTGGAAAATGGATATTAGGAGAAAACTAAGAAAATCTGAATAAAGTATGGACTATCAATATTGGTTCACTAATTGGGGCAGATGTACTATAGTAATGTAAGATGTTAGTAACAGGGGTAGATGGGAACTCTCTGTACTATCTTTGCAATTTTTCTGTAAATCTAAAACTTCTAAAATACAAAGTCAATTATTTTAAAAAGTAAATTTGAGATGATGATATGAAGCATTTTGATAGAGAATTATTAGTTAAAAAAAAAGATTTTTTTTTTTTTTTTGTCAGGACAGTTTATGTTGTATTTGGCTTTTTTGGGGTGGACCCCTAAATAGCAAAGGCATACAGAGAGACTGAAAACTCGTTAGAGTGTCTCATTTGTAAACAGAAGTCATTAACTTCACATTGTAATTCAGCACTTCCTATATTTCACTGAATGAAAGGTAAATGTATATTTTTATACTTTTTGGAAAACATGGCTATAGTGCTTTATATAAGCAAATTAAATATTTCCATTAAGAGAGCTTTTTAATCTTGAAAAGATGAATTTTGACCTTGATTTGATGAATAGAAAAAGGCATTATTGCTCTGCAGAACACTAATAACTTATCCTTCAAACTTTATACATACTTTCATACATTATTTAACTATGCTTAAAACAGCTTTAAGATTAAGGCAATTAGTGGGTTAACAGTTTCATCAGCTTCAGGCTAGTTTTGATAAGTTTTGATATCTTGATCAGTTCATGCTCAACCAGATTAGTATAGTAGCTACTGGTTATGTGCATGGGTTACATATGCATTCTTAGCTTAAATAAAATAAATGGCATTAAGCACCAAACACTGGGAAATCTCATGTTCAATACATACTTTAAACATACATACAAACTAGTACCTGATTTAAAAGCACAGTAGAATTCGCTTTATATTTAAAAATCAATGCATTTCATATATCCTCGAAATGAACAAGTGAGAAAAATGTTGCAAATGCAAAAAAAAATTTAAATAGTATGAGTTGCCATTCCTACAAATAATTCTGTTTATTATACAGATTGCATTGAATCTCAAAATGTCTCCATAGAAGCTTGGATGCAAGATTTAAGTTTGGTTTCCATTTGTGTTTTTGTCTGAAATGTTCAAGCTTTGTTGGAAGTCAGATGTCATATGACATAATGACACTACTTCATGGAGCAGTCCACTATCTTCTGAAGTCTCTTTGGCTTCTTTCCCTTCTTTCTCCCAAGGAACAAAAGTCGATGAATGCTGCCCAAGACCGGGTATAAGCAGATCATCTGAAATCTGGCTTAGTGTTTCCCTCTTTTCTGTTTTTCCTTTATCAGTCTGGGAAACTTCAGGGGAAGTGAGTTGGAAATCCAGTCCTGAAGTAGGGTCACTCACATTGTCAGCACCGAGGTGCTTGTCACTGTTTTCCTCTTTCAGGATAAACAGAGAATCTGTCAAACCACTAGAGGAAACCCGCTTCCTAGGAGATGGAGGGAGGTGTTTGCCATGGAGGGCACTATCGTCTTGCCCAAGATTCCACTCTGCTTGGTCACCAGAACCACCACAGAGGAAAGCCAGGTTATTCTCACTAGGAGCATTAGATTTATTCTGAAAAAAAAGAAGAAACAACAGATTCAGAAAACTTTTCATAAGCATTAATTTAGTTCTTTTTTCTCTTTTGAAATAAATGTTAATTGTGTTAAGTTCCTCCCAGAGAAAATACAGCATTGAGAGTCAATTTTAAACATTTCCAAATGGCTCTATTAACAGGGATGAAATGGAATGGACTTTGGTTTCCACTGCCTTGCAGTTGTCACCTATCAAATTCAAACTAGATTATATAATTAATGCCAAGTTCTGAAGTCACTTACTATCAGAACAAGATTGTCATTACTCATACTTCTATCTCTGCTGTTTTTAAGCATTCAGTTGAATTTGCATAAAATAATGTTAAAAAATAAAATCATGTTCATTTTTGGGTAAGAAAAATGATTTGAATGAATACATTTACTGAAGTTTTTTTGAAAACTCAGGAAATATGGGGAAAAAGTGAAAACATTTCACATTTTAAAAATTCCCCAGAGACAAGTATAAAATTAGGTTGCAAGAAAACATTATTGCTTGACAAAATAATTTCAATTAATGACAATAACCACTAGAACTAGATAAATGAAAGGGAAAATACTAGAATTTTAATAATAGAAATAATTTCTAGTGATTAAATTTTATCATATTTTTGAAGTTTTGACCCTTACCTACTTAGAGGTTAAATGCTTCTACCAACAAAGATTATAAGATCCAGTAATCACAGCAAAGGCAAGAATATTTTCTTCTAATTTTATAAGTAAAAAAAAATCTACTAACCGTAGGTTTGTAATCAATGTCATCCATTGATCTAAAGAAATCCAAGCTCTTTGCAGCTGCCAGCTTCCCCTGATCTGAGCTGTGTGTGCTCAATGTATCAAGAATCTCTCCTAGTAAGTCCATTTCACCTGAGTAAGGAGTCTTCACTCTTGTTTCAACAGAGTCATCACTCTCATAGAGATAAGCAGAAGCTTCTTCACCATCTTCAGAAGATAACCTGAAGAAAAATAAAACACGCGGTAGTAGGTAAATAACCATATTTGCTGCATGTAAGTAATCTCTCACCAGTTACATTACATTAATGAGAGAGTTAACAACAAAATCAATAACTGGTTCATCACCAAATTCTTTACCGTGATGTGTTTACTAATTCCAATACGGAAATATTTTGTGCATGCATTAAGAACAAATAAAAAGTTTACGGTACCTTATGAAACTGAAAGTAGAAGTAGGGCTTTTCACAGTTTAATTCTGTGGAATTTGGGACCTTTACTTTAGGAATATTAGACTGAACTACTTGGAAAGTTTGCTATAGCCTAAATTTACTTTCAATATTTAATATGGCTTTCCTTTATTTATTCACTTATTTTAGAGGAGAATGCATATTCCTTTACATAGACATAGATATAGTTAATGAAGAAAAAAGAATGTTCATTTTGTCATTGTCATACATCAATTGTACGAAGCTAAACATATATTATTTCCCTTATATTAAAATTAATTTTTAACACTTTTTATTAAATTTTCATCTTCTGATATCACCATAGACTTAAGTCTCCTGTACCCTCAATTCCATTTCTTTCTATTATCACCATTCCTGATATTTAACCTTCCTCTCTTCAGAATGAGTAAGAGCCTAATTTAGATGGGCTTCTATTGCCCCTTTAACACTATCCCAGATATCTCTGTAGACATTATTGCTTTCCAAGAACAAGATATTTAAGGTCCATCTTAGTTTCCTGTCCCAAGATATCCCCCATAACATTCCAGGAGCACTGGGTCCTTTTGCTGAAGAACACTGTAAAAGGGCAACATCTGAGCTCTAAGAGTGCATACTCTTCGAAATACCCTTTATCACCAAAAACTTCTGCTGTTAAGCCATTCCACTTAATAGGACACCAAAATCCGTTACTTACTTGCTTGCTCTTTCAATGTCATCATCATCTTCGTCATCATATAGAGCACCATCAAGGCTCTTAAGAGGCCTTTTTAAGCGTGCCTGGAGAGAGAGATTGACAATAAACTGGCATTAGCAGTTTAAAATAAGTCTCTTTAGCAAATTTTAAAGCAACAATGTGATTTGATAAGAAACACTTTTGCAAGAAATATGCATTCAGGGTTTTTGAATATTACCCAATAACTTGACAAACTGGGACAGGAAGAAAGGGAAGCAATAAGGTATATTTATCTCAACACTTACTAACTTCTCAAACCAATAAAAAAAAACCCAACAGATCACTGGATTGAATACATATGCACAGTCACATAGACTTTCAGGCCCTGATTTAGGGATACTTGACTTATACTCAATTATACCCTCATGCACCCATCACACAGTTTCAACAATTAACAGTATTTGCCAATTTTGTTTCTTTTATCCCCAGCCCACACTCTCTTCCACCCCAAGTATTTTAAAGCTGTGCTTCTCAAATCTTAATGTGCGTATAAATCGCTTAGGGACTTATAAAAATGTAAAAGTGTAGATTCTGGTTCTATAGTGTTTCTGAGTCTGAATTTCTGCATTCTAACAAGCTCTTAGGTAAGGTCAATACTGCTGAATCTGGGGGGTCACACTTTGAATCATTAAGTTTTTGAAGCAAATCCCAGGCAACCTATTGATTCACCTGAAGTACTTCACTATGTATTTTTAACAACTTTTTAAAAAACATAACCAAAATATCATTATCATACCTAGCAAGTTAATAATTTTTCTTTAATATCTTATAGTATTCAGGCCATATTCGTATTCCTCTATTTCTCCCCATATTTTTTGGTACGTTTCTTTGGACCAGAATCCCAACAAAGTTAACATTGTATTTGGTAGATATGTTTCTCAGGTCTCTTTCAGGGGACTCAGTTCAACCTTCCCTCTCCTATAAGCCATCCATACCCTTTAACATGCTATCCTGTCCTCACTTCCTATAAATTGGTAGCTACCTCTGGAAGCTTACCCTCAGTTTCTTTTTCATCTTCCTTTGATTTTGGCAAGAATATTACATGGGTATTGATATGTGCATTTTTACTGTAACATTATAGGCACATAATGTTTAAATGTCTCATTTTTGGTGGTACTAAGATTCATTAATGACTTCAGGTATGATTCGTCGAGCGATCCATTATACATTTCATTATCAACTTTTGACCTGAAGGTTTTAGCATTCCATGATAACCACTGGCTAAATCCACTATTTCATTAGGGGCTAAAGAATTATGCTTTTCTAGAGCATTCCTTCTATATTTATTTGCTGGCATTCTATAAAGAAGAGCTTTACCTTATCAACTATTTGACTATTCCAAAATACAATGTATGGGACAGGCAGGACAAATCCTTGATTTCTTTCCTTTTAACAATTTTGAGAGTGATGAGCTAAGCTAGTGTCCTAACAATCTCTAAAGACAAGTCATGAGGGTTTTTTTTTAATTCCCATTATTAGTAGACACTTGATGTTGTTCAACCCACCACAATTCTTCTTCTTGATGTTCAAATTGTTCCATCTTTGAAATACACCATGATTATGTTTTTAAAATAGTCCTTATCTTTTAGAGCTATATCTTGAAATGTTCCCAGATTAAATGATATGCTTTTGGGTATTTATTTCAAAATAATTTAATGGTGGAGAAAGAGAATAGGTGAGGCTGTGACTGAAATAAGATTGGCCATGAGTTGATAATTGGTGAAAGCTACATAAATGGTTCCTGGGGATTTTTGTAAGCTTCTCCTTCCTTCTGCATATGTTTGAAATTTTCAAAATAAAGTTGCTTTTTTTTAATGGCCCCATCTGTTACCAGTGGTAGCCCTTTCAAGTTGATTCCTATGTCCTTTGACATAAACTCAGAAGTGTTTAGTAAGTTTCCTGTTTTTGGCACAATAAGATGTCTCATTTCAACTTAGAATTTTTCTGCATCAAACCTGGAATCAGCCATTTCTTCTAAAAAACACTGGTTTCTGTAGATGGGAAATGGCATTTAAAGGTTCGAGTCTGGGTGCTATGGGTGCTTATGGCTGCAAACCATCCTTTTGAATGAACAACAGTAAACTTGAATTTGGAGACTTCAACCATGACACCAGAGAGGAATAACTTTCTGCCTTCTGATTCTGAGTTCCCAATCTAGATAACTGTCTTCTTTTATTGCAGCCACAAAGAGTAAGCAAATTTATGGAACCTATAGGACTGATCCCTACTCCACTCCCTCTATGCCACTGCTTGTGAGTGGCAGAAAGGAAGGAATGAGTAGTAAAATATGCTCTTATAACCCCTACTCAGAATGTGTAGTGAGGTTTCCATAAGTTCAGGGATTAGAAATGTATCTGGGGCCTCTAACTGTCTAAAACTGGGGCCTATCACTTTATCACTATAAGTTTAAGGTACATGAGTTAAACAGAAATCTGCAGAGTAGCCTAAGAACAAAGCCACCACTCACAGCAATATTTCTGTGGGAAAAATATATTTCATGCACTCTCTCCAAAACTCACAAAATATGATACAATCCTTTGTTTCTGAAGACAAGCCATTAGTATTACACTGAGCTCTGTATATGCTTGGCTTTATACCAGCTAGCAGGTCCTGCATTTAAGTTTTTGTTTACAAATGAAACAAACTGAAACAAAGTCTATGAGGAAGCTGAGACTTTATATTGCTATCAGTTAAAATCACTGCTACTTAAGAACTAATACCGGAAGATTAGACAATACATACTCAACAGTGTTTATATTTGTAGAGTACTTTGCAAAACACTCTCACATACACACAAGTACTACGAAATTAAATTAAGTCAAGTCTTTGACACTAAACGGCTCTAAGTCTAATGGACCCTACAATAAATCTGGAGTTATTCCCAGAGAAGTATATAATTTGCCCAAGGACACACACTTTATCAAAACTAGGAACCAGAAAACAGAACTTACATCTTTCCCTATTGTGTTGCAAGTCCCTTGTTCATTTCCTTCCACAAAAGTTACCTTTATATTCTGTAGCTGTCTGCATATACTATAGCATCTCTATTTTTTAAGTCCAACTTTTTTTATGAAGCTACTGCTTTTTCCACAATCAAACATCTATGTCATGATATAAGCTTCACAGATACATTTACATTTTAGTTTCATGTTTCCTAGCTAGACAAGCATTCTATCCATTTCTATATAGGGATGTTAAACAGTATGTCTTATGATAACTTTTAACACTACAAGTAAAATTAGAAACAGAAGTAAAACTGATTAATATGTTGTTTTCCTTTCCTTGGCTGTTGACCTTTGTGTTATCCATACTTATTATACATGTACTTATGTACTTAAAATTATTTACATATATGAAATAAGCTTCTTCTAATTAATAGTCATTGAATATATATCAACCTGCATTAGGAACTGCAGTTTATATATAAGAAATAACAACGTCCAAACAGGTGACAGAATATGTCAATTGCTTGATGACTTCTACATAATTGTGTTAAGGTCACAAAAAAAGAGAAAAAATTAAGGAGAAAAATAATCATAATGTAATCGACATTTAAGACAGAGAAGAATAGCAGTAGAGATAATCTGGGTCCATACAAGCTCAGCAGCTGATGGTGTTCTGGTGGGTTGCGACTCTGAAGCACAGTGCTTTCAGGGGAAATAAAGGACAGTTTTCCCCATGTTCAGAACATACAACACAGGGGAAAAAAGGCCTGGTCACAATCTTAAAAATAAAGGTCTTTTGTGGGGAAATGGTAGTAAGTAAGTTTAGACTGCAGAAACCATATTGTGTATTCTTAAGGGTGCCAATACCCAGCCAGTAACAGTACATCTTCATCTAGGTTAACAAATCACAGACATATCATTATTAAAAACATGCATATGAACTATGCAGGACCTGAAATGTAAATGACTATGATAGAGAAAAATAATCTCAACCCACACAATAAAAATAAAAAATATATACATTATTTTAACACAATTGGGTATAGTGACTTATCCTTCAACATCCAGCTCAAATGTAGCCTCTGGAAAGCTTTATCTGGTAAGTGTTCCTCTGTATGGCCACATATTTGGTAAACATTTGGAAAATGTACTATTAATCTCATTGTGTTATCTGCTCATGTGTCTGCCTGCACCACTACACTCAGAGCTCTCTATAAGTGGGATTCAAATTTCATACTTTGTTGTGCCCTTTGCACCCTACTGTATGCCTTCCTAGCATGGAAGACAGTAGTAGCATGAATGCAGGATGTGCTTACTGGGTGTTTGTGGATTAAAGAGACGCTAGAAATTCAGAGAATAATTAAATGTGGCTGTTGCCTTACTTGGGGGAAGTACAGAATAGCAGCTTACAGAAGGTTCTCAATAACTATTCGTTGATGAAAAGAAAAAAGGAATAAATGACAATTCACTTGCCTTTCATTCATTAGGTCCTGCAAGTTCAAGGTCTGCACCCTAGGGTTCCCTTTGTTCTAACCAAAGGTACCACCATGGCCTTCTTCAACCCCTTATATTTGTCCTGATTTGTCCTAGCACAGGACCTTTGCATATGATTCCTTTACAAGAAACACTTTTCTCTTACATTTATCCTCTTTGCACTGTCTTTGTCTATACACATCGATTTTCATTCAAAAATATGTAGTAACTGCCTACCCCATATTGAGTCTCTATTATTCTGTCTTGCAGAATGTTACAGTCTGTAAATTGCTGACAGAGTGATCTTTTTAAAAGGCAAACCTAATCATGCTATACTCCTATTTAAAGAAATCCTTCAATGGTCCCTTACAGTCTTCAGGATAAAGCTCATACTACTTGCCTTGCACAGAGGGATCTGGCTATGGCAGCCTCTCTGGAGGCTTCACCTGCCATAGAGATGTTTGCACCACACTACTAAACCGTCTCCTTTTCTTGTAGATTTCTCAATGTCTTCTGCCTGTGTCCTACACGTGGGCTGACATGCTACCAAAACTTCTTTCTTCCTGGCTCTTCCCCCCAGCCTCCCCATGTTTTTTTTTGTTTTTTTGTTTTTTTGTTTTTTTTTAGTTATCCTTCAAACCTTGGCTCAAGAGTTTATCTTTCCAGGAAACACTCCCTTGCTCACCAATTGATTTATATGCCATTACATTCTCTCTCCCACCGTACAGTAGGCTTTTGAGGGCAGACCCCTTGCCTTGCTAATTTATCTCTTGTGCCCTCAAAATCTAGCACATTGTGTCATACATACTAGTTCCAGGAAAACTGCAAAAGACTCTGAAAGGAGCAAAATGATTATGAGGTGTCTGACCAGTGGAATTATGAATGCTGTCTAGAAGGTCCTGTGGGGGTTATCAAGTTTTGTAGTGCTCTGCATCTTTCATTGTCTTCAACTATCTTGCCAGGATATAATTGGACAAATTGTACAACCAAGGCCTTATTTTAAGTGGCAGTAATGACAATCCACTATAATGGAACAAAGAGGTTGTTGTATTTATGCAGTTAATGCCCACAAAACCCTCCCAGGAAAACTTACATGCTGTCTGCCTGAGAAAGTCCAACCTTATTGGGGTAAGGAAGGCCCTTTTCTAGAAAACCAGGAACCTTAGCAAATTTGGAGAATCTCAAGAGGAACTCACCTTAATTTACAGATGTTTCAGGTAAACCATATGGTGGCAAGCTTTCTTGGGCTTAGTTGCTTAGCTTCAAGATAGCAAATAGCAGAGACTATATAGGCTCAATCTGAGGTTTCTTATGAAAATTTACATAAGTAAGGAAATTCTGAAGCCTTAGCTAGTCAATACTGCATGGCTCTAGATTTACAATGCAAACTCAAGAAAGCTTAAATGGTTAATTAGCTTTCTGGTTGCCCCAACTTAAATAGGCCAAATCTAGTAAGAACAGTCTTCTTTTTGTGACTAAGAACAATCTTAGAGATTATTATGAACAAAAGTGGGGAGACTGTCGGGAAAACTGTGAAAGACTTTGAAATGGGCAAAAAAAAATATTGCCGTCCTCCCAGTGGAATGCTGAGTGCTGTCTAGCATTCTTTTCCAGGTTTTTCTGATACTATACAGGTCTGCACCATTCATAGGTTCTATTTTTATAGCTCTGTAAAGATAGAAATTAACTTGTGAAAGACTGACGGTAATGCAAATGTTTCTTGTCCATAGAGATGCAAGTAAATTTTGTCCAGTGAAGATGTAATTATTACATTGTGGATATTATGGTTTTGTATCTGTCAGCATATACATTTCAGTACTCGAGTGTTTCTCTTTTTCAGATTGTCCTTTATACCACCTTACTGGGGTTTCCATATTAATTAATGAGCTAATTAAAATATGAGTCATAAGTTTATTTTTATTGTAAAATTATTCTTTAGGTCAGGCAGAAATGTTTTCTGAATAAATGAATATCTTTATACATAGTAGGTAGTTTTTGCTGAGAACCTATTAATGAACTGATAAGAAAAACGTAAAGGATAAAGTACTATACTAGTTCACTGACATAAACATTTTTAGTGTCCATGAGGCACAGAAGGGTATTATATTCATTCATTCAACAAAGATTAAAGAAATGCCTGCTTTGTGCCAGGCATTGGGCTACATGCTAGAGTACAGTGATGACTAAGAAGAGGCTCCTTGTCCTCATGGATATTATATTCTAGTAAATGAGACATGAATTAAATTGAACAGTCATACAAATAAGCATAAAAATTATGACTTCGGTTAATTTGTACTAAACTATGATTGCTATGAAAGCCCTTCAGGAAGTTGACCTAGTGTGGGAGGTCAAGGGAAGTCTTTCCCTGAAAGATATTTGAGTTGAGCTCTGAAAAGTTAGTAGGTTAGTTAGATGATGGAAGATGTAGCAATATGTGCAAATGTCCAGTGGTGGGACAATCAGGGCAAATACTAAGGAATGAAAGGTAACTATTGGTGCATTGTGGATTGGGGCTTATGTTGGTACATGGGATTTTTTAAGGGGCCCATTAAGACTTGCAGTTATCCTCTTAATCACTAGATGGCAGACATATATTAAGAAGGCAAAAGCTGGAAATTTAAATTCAAGGGGGATTATAATAGTAAGGTGGGGGAAATCATAGATTTAGCAGGGAAGTATGGGAGATGAGAATTTAGTAGGGGCAGGCAGGCATGGGATAGCCTCTGGACTTACAGGTCCTGATAATGAAGAGCAATAGAAAGCCATCTAATCAACAAATATTTATTGAGAACCTACTGAAAGCTGCTACTGCGTATTCCCTGAAAGTCAGTAGCTGTATCTCATTTTTCTTTCAGTTCTTAGCATCTCTTCACTTCAACATCCATTAAGCACTTATTACATGCATACTACTGCCTTCCATGCTGTGAAGCATAACAAAATAAATGAAAAAGATGTTCCCTTTTCTCAAGACACTTAAAAAATATAGGGTGAAATGCCAAAATACTACATATAGTAGAGCAGTTATAAATAAAAACTTTATTCCTCATTGTATGAACATAATTGATAAACTTTTTGATCATAGATGAAAATCTTACATAAATGACCATTAATACTGATAAGTAGTGTCAAATTGTTGATGTTCCTAAATAATGAAAAAATAGGTCCAGTCAGCTAATAATATAACTGTAACTACATATTATAAACATTGGTAAATTCTGAGATCAAATAAGAAGGTATAGAAGTTTCTGAACTGTACAGACCTGGTGTAGCTATCACATTAACACTGGTTATTTCACTAGTCATGTTGATGCTGTGCAAATTAGTAACTCTCTTGAAAGATAGTACTGTGCAAAACAAGGGTACTTTTTTTGGATGTAAAATACATCATGAGAAAACAAAATAAGCAAAGTTTTATATCATTCTGATACAAAGAATTAAGAATAAAATGGGGAATTGGATGTCACACAACCTCAATTAGACTGCTCCTAGGGCCTAAACACACATAATTGTAAAAGTTTTGCTCCCCTGAAAATGTAAAATGTCAAGTACACATCTAATATATGTAAAAATTCATGAAGTGAACATTCGTATAACAAGGGATGCTTGCTAAGAATGTGAAAAGGTACTAAACTAATGAAAAAGGCTATCAGCATGCAATACAACTTATTAGAGGAGATATTCTACTAGAAACACTGACCCTACAGGTGGACACTAAGTGAAAAAATATATACTGGTAAAGACAAGAAGGAAAAGTATTTTATATGAAAGAAAAAAATGTAAGAAAATGTACACAAAATGTGACAGAGGTAGAAGGACCAAGACACAAAATCATAGAACTTAATGTCTGAGGAGATCTCAAGAAATAAGTTTAGTTTCGTTACAGTAAGCAAAATAAATCTTTCTTTTCACTGCAATGGTTTCCAGAAAGTGAATCAGAAAGTAGAATGATGAAAATCACTCCCCTGATGCACCAAGGAGACTGTTAACCTTGCAGTTACCATTTTGATCACCAGGTGGCAGACAAATATTAAAAAGGCAAAATGCAGGGTAAATTTAAATTCCTGGGGTTTGGGAGGGGGAGGAATAAGGGATATAGGCAGACGAATGAGAAAATATAACTTTTTAGACATAAGAAAATTAAGATGCTTGTAATACATAAATTTTTTGAAAGTAGGTACAATCTGTACTACCCTCCATTTTACAGTTGAGGCAACTGAGATCCAGAAGTGTTACCTTGCTTATCTAAAGTCTACAACAAATCCCCAAGCTTATATATTTTGCAGCCTAAGAAAAAAATACCTGCATGAAATAATATGTGAATAAATTAAATAATAATGTAGAATTATAATAGTGACATCTTAAAATGCATGGCAGTTTATAATTCAAAACAAGCTTTAAAAAGATGTGTTTTAATTTGTATAGGTAATAACTAAAGAGTTAAAAGACTTACCCATGATTGACTTGCTTCAATGTGTTAGCTACTTTATGTACTGTATTTTATTTCATTTAAATATCTACTATACAACAAATTTGGTGAACATTTTCTCTATTTTACATATTAGGAAACCAAAAGATTAACAAAGCAAAGTGACTTGGGCAAGACAAGGTAAATCATAAGTGACAGAATGTGACTCCAACCCAAGTGTTCTGACTCATGAACAGAACTGTTTTCATCATAACTATGCTAGATAAATAAGTCCAGAGAGACCCAGAAGAAATAAATGTCCAAGAACTAGCCTGAGAAAGGCTAGCTCTAAAAATGGCAAGCTATAAATCTCATTTTTTAAGGCAAGTGGTAGTTACAGAATAGTAAGAGTGCTAATGTTCCAGGTAGATGAGATGTCAGGATGAAGAGACAAGAGCTGAACATACTTTGCGAAATATGCTGAAAACATACATGTCAGGGCAAAAAGGTAAACTGGAAGATTATCAAGATACGTATTTGGTGAAGTCTGATGAATTCAGTTGATTAAGGGCTGTTATTAGGCTAAGGACACAAAATTTTACACAAGCATCAGAATTACATTCCTTGAGCAGGTGACTGCTATGTGAGACTAGGTCACTAGGAAAGATTCTGATGTGGCCCTAACACATCCAAGGACCCTTTACCAATTCTCCCAGTCCATAGTGATTTCAGAATCCTTGTCAGTTTTATTCACTTATTTCTCTACCACTCAACTGTCACCTGATATATTCCCCATTATAAAGGCAGTGTTTAATTTTAAGTACATTCCTCTCTTACCAAATCCTTGAGACTAAGAATCATATCTTTTCATTTGTTTTGCTTCTAATATCACTTCCACTTCAACTTAGAAGGTAAAACCTGCAAGAGAATGTCACTTCCATCCTAACAATGAGAAAAAGCTGGATAATCTTTTTAAAAAATCATAATTTTTGTTGAACCTATGAGACCTGTGTTGCAAGTCAACCAAGTAAACTGAATTTCATATATTAGAAGCTCCTCCAAGGAGAGATGAGAGACAGGATTAATTTCACCATTGGCAAAGCACAAGGGAAGAGGTAGCTGCCATATAAACAGGTAAGAAAAAAATCTGCTAAAATGTCAGTAAGGTCTTAAAGGCCAACCATGGGCTAACATGTCAGCTTAGAATAGCTGGGCGTCTCAAAGACAGGGGGAGTTTGCACACGCAAGCTCTTTTCCATATATACATTTCTTTAATTTTATTTCCAATTGAGGTAACTCTACTACCTCGTGCTCATAAGAAAAATTGGGAGCAGTACAGGTGACTGAAAAGCACTCCCCTTGGTGGTTCAGGCTTGCAGGAGGTGACAGGCTGCACAGGGACAGGCATGAAGTCCCACTGACCTTTGAAGACATTCATTTATAAAAAACAAAAGCCTTAAACTGCTGACAAACTCACTGCCTCCCAAGACTGCTGGGGGAAATGTAGAAGTAAAACCTTTATCTGCCCTAGGGAAGAATAAGAAACCTTCTTAAGCACAGAATCCTATATTGATACCAAGCAGAGGTCTACTACCACTGAGCAGGGCAGAAAAGCCTCGGCCACCTAAGACCAATCACAGATATAAGGAAGTTTCTCTGCCATGAAAAGAAAGTGGAAGGATGCTAAGAAAGCCCCACTCCTAAGGCATGGGGGTGCATGGCCCACTTAAGACAAGCATAGAGAACACATAAGGCTAGGATCAACTAACTAGTCACAGATGTTAACTGCTTTGGAGGGGCAAAAACATTGAAAGAAAAGCCTCTATATAGCTCAGGGGTTCCAGGACTGCTGATAGCTCAGAGTGAAGCAAGAACACTGAGAAAGCTTTCCAGTACCTTCTTTAGAAGTACTCTACTCTAAGCACAAGATAATAGCAGCCCATTACAGGCAATGATATCAACAAAATCAAAATCCAGTTCATATTCCGATGGACTCAGCCTCTTATACAAACAGCATTATAGAAGAAGAGCCTGCCAGTTTCTAGGTGTAAATACTATTTAATTGTTTCTACCCATTTCTGGGTGTAAATACTGTTTAACTCTTTCTATACATGGGGTCCATTGTTCAATTAAGAATTATAAGACATGAAAAAGCAAGAAAAATAAAGATGGACAACATGCATGAATAGATGGAATGATAGCAGAGAAACGGAATCTATTTTTTTTAAGTCAAGTGATAAAAAAAATTTAAATGATGTAAGACATGAAGAATTCTTCTGATGGGCCCATTGGAAGACTAAGGAAAGATTCTGTGCTCTTTAAGACAGGTCAATAGAAATTATTCAAAATGAAACACAAAGGAAGAAGAGAGCAGGAAAAATAAGACAAACAAAAAAATCAACAAGAAGAAACAAAACAGAGCATCCAAGAACTGAGCGATATTAGAAACCAGTCTAATTCATTCTGCTCCCAACACATAGTTGGCATTCATTAATTTTTTTTTGGTATGTTGTTGTTAAAAGTTGACAGGATATAAACAATATTACTAATATTTATGAAACTTCTGGTGACTGCTGGAAGAACAAATTCTGTCACTACACTAATTCTAATCTTCACAATAACTCTATGGAAGTGGATATAATTATCAATATTTTATAGATCTGAGGGCTAAGAGGATTAGAGAAGTTAGGAAAGTTACTCAAGTTCACATACCATCCAAGCGGCACACTGTTCTGATCCTGATCTCTTATACTACAAAGCCTGGAATCTTTACATTCCCACAGGGGGTCTTTCTATTAAGTGATGAGGGTGATGGTTGGATGTAAAAAGGAAGAGTAAAAATAAACATCAATGAAGTAAAGTCTTTCTGAATTTGTAAATAATGGTCCTTAGTAAGTTAAGAGGAGGTAAGTGATCTTGAAAACTCTAGATCGGCAGGCCTAGCACAAAGTAGGTGTTCAGAGGAGGTATACAATCTCGAAAGCTGTAAACCAGCACACGCTAGATACTGGCTGTGTTGAACTGAATTAGACAGACTCTCCATTATGGTATGTCCATTCTGTTCACAACGCATTAAATGCTTATTAATGCTAAGTTGGGGTCTGTTCTAGAATTTGACTAAAGAAATCTGCATATTAGATTTTAGAGAGAATATGAGAAATCAGAACTGACCCCTTTACAGACTGCTTTTACTGAACACAGATTAGGAAGTGTAGTTTCTATCTAAAAGATCCCAGAAACACAGTAGTTTATAATTCATTTCCCCATTGTTAATCAGAAACTACATAAAAACCCATTCAATGGCAACACTCTATCAGGGATTCTAAAAGACTGTCTCTCACCGAAGTGTGTTAATACGTAGAAAGAAGGTCTTGTATTCACAGGAGGTCTCATTATTCACCTGTGTTTATACGTAGTATGGTTGTGAACTGTTAATATTTTTAGCCAACTTTTAAAGATAGTTCATATGCCAAGTAATTATATCAATTTTAAATTTTTAAAATACATTGTTACATTATTTTTTTCTGGTCTTTAATATTTGAAAATGCAAATTCTACCAAAGACCCTGCACTAACTTTTCAGGACCAAAAGATTATTGATCAGTG
This sequence comes from Gorilla gorilla gorilla, assembly GCF_029281585.2. Classification (NCBI taxonomy): domain Eukaryota; kingdom Metazoa; phylum Chordata; class Mammalia; order Primates; family Hominidae; genus Gorilla; species Gorilla gorilla. The sequence goes on along the minus strand of NC_073224.2, from coordinate 59,239,422 downwards.
CAAATACAAGTTTTATAAGACTATTAAATAGTATTCTCAAAACAAAATAAATAAGTCAGTAACCCTTTGATAAATGGTAAGCTATTTGCAATTTCACTTTTGTTGACAGGGGTTCAATATTTCAACATTTAAAAAGGTTTCTTAATACATGACAAGTCTACTGTATTTTCAAAAAGACACAGAATTCAGTTCTTCTCACTAACTAATGTGAAGATGACTTTTCTAGCTGGGATAAATAATTTAAAAGTCAGTACTGAAGAAAAGAACCATATTATTTTCAATCACCTTAGTAAATTATGTTTTCAAAAAATATACAGCTAAGGGTTAAAATATTTGTTAGTAAAATAATTATAGCTGCATTTTATTTCTCAGATTTACCATATTAATATATAATGAAGATAAATGTGTATGTGTGGAATCACACATAAGTAGAGTATTAAAATGCTTCTGGTGTTAAATGAATCAAAGGTCTTAACAGAAATTGCAATTATATTTTGGTGTCAGAATCAAATAATACTAGTTTTCAAAAGCATTTACTATAAACGTCAAAGACACTAATAAAGGCAAAAAGAGAACAGATCTGTGAAATAACTGGTATTATATTCATATGTTAGAAAAGCCATAAAGAAACTTCAGAGAAGGTTGAAAAACATAGTCCTATTTTGTAATTAGTATAGGCGCACAGGCCAACTTAAGATATTTATGTATTATTCTAGTGTTTTATGTTAGGAAAACATGTTAGGAAATATAACAATGTGTAGCAGATGCAAATCCAGCTCAAATTATAAGATCCTATTATACCCCCATAGTTAGAGATCTATTGACATTTCTGAAAATTCCTTTCTCTTGGGGGACACTAATAGGCAGCAGCAGTAGCCCTACAAAGAAAAGACTGGTTTTTCCTTTCATCAACACCAGCATTGATCTCTGACAAACTTTAAAAGCAGCTCTATATTCAAAACCAGAAGAAAATCGGCATTTCTTTATCCTAAGATTCTTGGAAAACAAAAATAATTTGTTTACAAAAGGTAGGCACTTTTGGAATAGACAACTGTTGTTAATTTAATCAAGACCCCTTACAAACAAAAAAGGCAACAGGGAAAAAAAACAAAGTCAAATAGGACAGAATATAGGGAGGAAAAAATATTAATGATGTGATTACTGATGTAAAGTCTAGAATGGTAGTATTCACTAGATTTACTAAATGGAGAAATTGAGTACCTTTGTTTTTGTTTCAAGACATTGTAATAAATGACAGTCATTTCTGGCAATAAATTTGAAGAGTAAAATTACAACATTAAGGTACATGTCAACTTTAAAATGTCTCAAAATATATACTGAACATGTTCACATAAAAAGATTATCTTCCATTATATGTTATTAATATACTAGTATTGTTCAGCAGAGCTAAACATTTTAAAAATGAAGTCCAAGCAAGTTATTGAAAGGAGCTGGTTTTGAATTATTTCTTTGATAGAATTATGTTCTTGAATAATCTTATGACAATATAAATGTCTCAATGTGTATTCTGTTGTGTTTCTAAAAGACACACTATTCTGAAAGGCGCTAAAAATTTTTTGTGTAACTATCTTCTTTTAAGGAAAGTACTACATAATGTCCACTAGAGGGCACCCTTGTAATCCATAACTGACTTAAAACAAACATAATCAAATTTAATATTTTGGAAATTAATATTATTTCAACAGAGAAACAAAAGAGAAAAATAACTTTCTTTCACATTAACAATATGGAGAGTGTATTTTTCAAAGTGAACTCAAAAGATCAATTTTATAAATCATTGACAGTATTAATATAATTAGTCTACATATATCTTTGGAACGCTGACTGCTAAAATGTGTTTTCATTTAGGCAGTATTTTTTTTTATGGACTTGGACGTGTGTTAAAAGAAGAACATTCACTTAACTTATTTCAAAAGAGTTGATCGCTTGAAGGTTTTTTTTTTTTTTTTTTTTTTTTTTTTGAGGCAGAGTTTGGCATGATCTTGGCTCACTGCAACCTCTGCCTCCCGGGTTCAAGTGATTCTCCTGCCTCAGCCTCCCGAGTAGTTGGGATTATAGGCATGCACCACTATGCCTGGCTAATTTTGTATTTTTAGTAGAGATGGGGTTTCTCCATGTTGGCCAGGCTGGTCTCGAACTCCCAGCCTCAAGTGATCCGCCTGCCTCGGCCTCCAAACGTGCTGGGATTACAGGCATGAGCGACTGTGCCTGGCCTATCGCTTGAAGTTTTACAATATTTTCTTATTACTTTAACATTTCAGCTTGATAATAGTGTTCTCAATACTGAGCCAAATTACACAGTGATAAAAATAAAGATTGTCTTGCTTATCATGATTTGATTCAATTATTTGTATTATTTTGTAAACGTTTATTTTACAAAGTAAAGTATTCTTTCTAATTTTCTGCCCCACTCTCACCCCATGTAACAACTATCTTTCTTTTTTTGATTTACAATCACTTTTCTTCTTGGTCAAAAGTAAGTAGTTACTTTCCTCTATAAACACTGAGTACACCATTTCTTTCCTGACCAGTAAGGCAAACTATTCAATAGATAGTATTTTTCCAAAGATCCCAACAAGTATACAGTTTTCTGAAATCTATTACATCATCCGAACAAGAAACACTGTATTTAATTACATTTATTTTATTCCCAGAGTCCAATGAATTCCTATGAATAAAAGTGTTTCATAAATACAATACTATAAACCACACCCTACTAGGTGTGGACATCCCATCTTTTCTTATGCTTAGGAACTAAGTAATTTAAGAGAACCTAAGATATTCTTTTCTTATAAGTTTCACAGAAAATTACATCTGCAGCATTTTAAAATATGACATTTATTATATATAAAAATAAACTATTTGATTGCTCATATTTTTAAATAAGATGCTAACATATTGAGATTTCTCTTAAGTCCCTATTCAATCAAAACATGGCTTTGGAATGCTTTACTTGTAAGTCTCTGCATGCATAAAAGTATATATGACTTCTGAGCATATCTTAAAATACAAAAGTATGTTACTCATCAACTATAAAATGAACTGAGAGCTATTGTGCTATGTTCGACAAATCCATTAGAATGTTTTATAAACCATTAAATACATAAAGATTCAAAAAGACAAAAAGTTTCATTTTTAAGTGTGATATCACCTTGTATAATGGATAAAAATATAAAATCACATTATATTTTATGGTTAAAACATTCTTATTTGTGCATTCAAAAGATAACTATTTATACCTCAAAACTATTAGCCTGTATGTGACTATATTAAGTAAAATAAATGTCCACCAGTTTAATAGTGCTTGGTCTAATAGTAGCAATTGTGACTATTAAACATATTTCTATTTATAAACACTTTATTTGGGTAACATTACAAGTGAGAGTATTTATCAACAAGCATACTGCTTTGTATCACACTGCAAATGAAAAATAACTTTCCACTCATTTTCTCATGCTGTTTTTACATAATTAACTGGAGGTTGAAAATCTAAAAAGATTGCTATTTTTCCCGACATGAAATAGTTAAGAGTGATATACATATATGTATATATGTATGTGTATATACGTATATATATGTGTATATATATATACGTATATATATGTGTATATATATATACGTATATATATGTGTGTATATATATATACGTATATATATGTATATATGTGTGTGTGTGTGCACACGCGCGCGTGTGTATGTGTGGGTGGGTGTATGTGTGTGTGTGCATGTGCGTGTACCAGGGTTTTCATAGGGCTTAACAACAAAAAGCTTCAGTCCCCCACTTTCCCTAGGTTTTGTTGTGGTGATTTTGCCTTGCTTAGGGCCATCCATCTGTTAATGTTGACTTGTAATACAGCTAAGCTCTCATGCTTGTTCACTAGTATAGTTGAGGTGTCTGTGAGTCTCATGAAGACACACAGAAACATACACATTATAACTGCTAGACTAAGCCACGCATGGCTAATATGGAGCAATGTCTCAGATATATATAACTTTTACATATTATTTAAAGAAATTTCTTATTCTTAGAAAAGAAAATGTTAGTAAATGTTTACAAGTATTTTTAAACATAATCTCAGATTATAGATTTATGTTATCTTATATTTTTCACTAAGTCTCCAGTATTCTATTCTAAAATAAAACTGATGAAAGAACATAAGTACATAGGATTAAGACTGTTCTGCACCATGACCAGTGGCTATATTCTCAGTGGACTCACTGGCCCTGTTTTCAATAAAACCAGAGAAGGATCCTTTCCCTGGAGTCCTGTTAGGCTGGGGCTGCTGTTGGAACTGTCATCTTTACACAAAAGGGAAAAGGGTTGGGTTTTACAAATGTGGAGCCTAATTGGGAGATCTTCATGGCTGTACCCTTGACATTTATTTAAGCCTCATCAACAAAACGAGCAACAGCCATACTAATTAGCAGACCAGCACACAAATTACTAATTGTTGGAGGTGGACTATAGATTCACAATCTATTCCAAAGATAAGCTAAATAATGGAAAACAGGTTTAAAACACAGGCTTAGAACTTTGTTCTTTTCTACAGCACACAGATTGTAAAACTTCATAATGTTTTACTTTAAAATACATTCTTGGAATTTAAATGATCATAATCCCATTTTCATCTTTTGAAAAACAGATGAAAATAAAGTCTCTCACTGACAAGTCTAGCTGGAAACTGGAAATGTAAAGTTCTTTAGACAACTGAGATCCACTTCTGAAATGAATAACCAAATGGACTAGGAATAGGATGAGTGAAGACTTTACTCAATTTTACTCACAATAAAATGACATACTCAAGGTCTTATAAACTTATAAATAAGATATTTCTTGGTACAATAAGTTTTATATTTCTATTCAAGTCATATACTAGGATCTATGGTCATCCCTACTTAGAATGAAGATGGATAATTTTAGGAGTCCTAACTACTTTAGTGATTAGAGATTATTAGTGATCCTGGACTATAACTACCAAGAGAGAAATCAGATGGTGCCACTGCTACAGAGACCTGGAGTTCAAGATATATGATACGGTAACCATAAACAAACAGCTATCGATTATCAAGTACTTATTATGTGGGAGATATTTTATATACATTATCTATAATGCCTATAGCATCCTGGGAAAATAACTTGTATTATTATTTTACAAATTTAAACATTAAGGCTTAGGGATATTTTGTTTTGCTCAATGTTAAATCCTAGTACCTTTTTCAAAGTTAAGTTCTGTCTGGCTCTAAACTCCATATCCTTATTTCTAACTATCCCTCTTCTACAATCACTCCATCCAACATAAAGGCATGACAATAGTGGTTAGGTACCTAAGTTCTAGAATCAGTCTGCCTGCTTTTTAATTCCTATTCTGCTATTTATTACTTGTAGAACTCTGGGCACATTTATTAGTCTCCATTTGTTTCTAAATCTGAAAAATGGGGATAATAATTCTTGCCCTGACTGGATTGTTGGAAGTTTTAAATGAATCACGTAAATACAAACATACACAGACAGCCTCACTGTTATCACAAAACTGTCCATCTTTCCCAGGTCTTCTGAGGCTGCTCTAGTGCATTTTTCTATTATTTCAACTGTATAAAAATTGAAGTTTGAAAAATAGTAGTAGGAACATGAAAATTATCTAGATTACAAAAATCACAAAGGTCCCTGCAGAAATTTGCCTTTAGGCAATTAAATTCACCACATAACAAATCTTTTAAAAGAATTTGGATACTTGAGCCAGTTCTAACATGACAGTGATGCCACTCTTCAGTAGCCTTACAGTAGGAAGAAAATAGTGTATTTTATTTCCACTTGTACCTGTTTTCACCTTTTTTAATGAGGTTCAACAGCTAGTAAACTAAGCTGTCTTTGAGAGAGGTATTAATAAGACTGAGCATTTCAAATAATAGAAACGGCACAGAAAAGACTAAATGAAGAAAACTAAATTTCTGTCTTCCAAAACAAAAGTCTTTGTCTCTGCTAGGTACCTCCACCAGAATGTGAACTCTTGTGACACTGAAAAGATTTGTGGATCTAAAACATCTACCCTATTTCTTTGGAATGATTGGGTAATTCATAAGCAACTTTTTAAAAACCAAAACTTTGCGGATTATGAACCATGTAGCTGTGCTTTTCTCTTCTTTTTGGCTGTGCAGGGAATAGGCCTTAACAGCTTCTCACTACATTTAACATTTTCTCTGCCTTAAAACTTACCTAATTTTAATACATTTTAATCTTTTTACGGTTCTTTGTAAGATATTAAAGTATTTTTGGAAATAGGTAGAATATAAATGAATAGACATTAGTTTCTCTGACATACATACTGATAACTAGACTTTGCCTTTAACCACATCCAAATATTTCTAGAAATATTACATATTTAGTTGAAAATCTTAATATGCTCAGATCCCAATATTATTATACTTGGAGAGTTAGGAGTAAGAGAATTCCTGGATTTGGTAATCATCATACGACAGTATGCCCGTGGCTCTAGCATCAGCTTTCTGCCTCTTCCATAACATACTGTATCATATTTCACATAAATCAATGGGGCTGGATTATCTCCAAAAAAGTGAACCAAAGAAGCTTCTGCAATATCAGACTGCAAAGAAAAGGCAGCAGACTATGGCTGATGCCTTTTGATTTCCTTGCCCAATGTGCAAATATAGTACCCTAAATTCATTTCCACCTATAGCCTTTTTTGCTAGTGTAAGTGGCTCAATTCTCAGGAGAGAATTAAGGCAACATCAATCCATTAGGGTAGGCTGACCTTAAACTTATCAAACCCCAGATTTGTGGTACAAATTTCCAGCCTCCAGGCATTTAAAAATGCAGATCTGTTTTTGTTATTTTGCAAATATGACTTTTTGGCAAATAGCATTACGGCAGTTCCCCCTTACCCACGGGGGATATGTTCTAAGACCCCCACTGGGTGCCTGAAAGTACAGTTAGTACCAAACCCTATACAAACTATGCTTTTTCCTAAACATACATACCTATGATAAAGTTTCATTTATAAATGAGGCACAGTAAGAGATTAACAACAATAACTGATACTGAAAAAGAACAATTATAATAATACTTAGAGCAGCATGTCATTAAAAGTTTATGAATTATTTATTTCTGGGATTTTTCATTTAATATGTTTTGACTACACTAACTGTAGATAAATGAAGCATTGAAAAGCAAAATAGTGTGAAGCAATCAGAAACAGTAGACATCTTGTGAGATATTGTCACAGTCCTTAAAACCACTTCTCTGAGAACTGCTTCCCCTGTTCACCCCACTCACCTCTACTGCCCTTCCTGTGTCCTTGGTAACATGGTACTCTCCTTGCCTCTCTGGCTGGAGTTTATTGAACGAAGAATTAATGCCTGGTCCAAGTGAGCTGATTACATTCTTCCTTAAGGAACTGGATTCTAGAATTATTATCCATTTCTAGTGGCTGCTTCAACTGAGGGCCTATAAGATCTGTGTCAAGGACACAGAGAAGCTGAGAAAACCAGTCTACAGAATGCACAATGAACAAATAAGCAGAAAGAACAGGCCAAGCATTAAAGGGGGAGTGGAAGGGGAGGAGAGAAATGAAGGAACAGGGGATGGGAGAGTGAGGAAGATGGAGAAAAGAGGAAGAAGAAAAGGGACAGAGAGAGAGAGAGGAAAAGAGGGAGAGAGAAGGAGGGAGGGAGAGAGGGAGAGAGAGAGATTGAGAGAGAGAGAGAGATGATGAGATGAGATGAGATGAGATTAGATGAGTAGGGAGAGAAGCTGATATTCTTCCCTAATTACTTTTTCCATTTCCTAGTTCTAATCCTACCGGAAGCCTAGATATATTCCTGCAATTAGATGTCCTAAAGAATGCCTATATCCTTATAATAAATGGCTTGATATTATTTTATTTAATTTGTGAGTTTGCTAACACTATTAAAACTAAATAATTAAAATCAAGGATTTGACGATAATTTCAATGTAAACGTACCCTGCTCTGCTTTTATAAATAAACTGTTGGCCACCAATTGGCTATCATTTCAAAGCAGTAACAACTCAACATCAATTCAAAGAAGTAACATTAGTAATGCAAGATAGCATGGAGTCTGGAAGCCTTGGGAAAAAAAATTAAGGGTGAAATGTAGCAGAAAACAATTGCTAGAGGGCCCAAAATTTAGCTCTTTGTTAAATACATATGTGAATCTAAAACTAAAAAATCAAATTTCAATTACAGAAAAAAATGCAAGCAAAATCCTAAATTATAATAGATATTAGTAGGCAGGATATGAACTCTTAAAAATTTTGCTATTAAGATATATACAACACAGGCCAGGCTCAGTGGCTCATGCCTGTAATCCCAGCACTTTGGGAGGCCGAGGCGGGCAGATCATGACATCAGCAGATCGAGACCATCCTGGCTAACATAAACCCCGTCTCTACTAAAAATACAAAAACAAAATTAGCCAGGCATGGTGGTGGGTGCCTGTAGTCCCAGCTGCTTGGGAGGCTGAGGCAGGAGAGTGGCGTGAACCCAGGAGGCGGAGCTTTCAGTGAGCTGAGATCGCACCACTGCACTCCAGCCTGGGGGACAGAGCAAGACTGTCTCAGAGAAAAAAAAAAAAAAAGATATATACAACACACAGATATATTTACCTATTTATATAATGGGACACACAACGAATAAAAAGAAACATATATACTGGGTATATACGTTTCCTGAAACTCAGATATTTATCATTTGAAAACTAAAGATTGTTATTCAGATATTATCAACATTTGCATCACAATTCTAAACATGTATGTTTAACCAATTCTTATACAGCAGGTAGGAAAATCATGTTAGAATTCTTAAAGAATAAGCCCTACTCCTCTCAATTCCTGTTATAATTATTGCTGTCATGTCTACTGTAAACCATAAAATGCTAATCAATGCAGATAACTGAATTAATGATAATATATAGTAGCCCTGAAGACTTAGTATAAGTATACACTGAATGGAACCCATTATTCTATAAGGTTTTCCGTAACCTAATACAATTTTCTCTATCAGAATGTACAGTGTGAGGACTATAGTTAATAATACTGTATTGTATACTAGAAAATTACTAAGAGAATAGATTTTAGGTGTTCTTACTTTGCAAAAAAACAGGTAATAGATGTGTTAATTTGCTTGAGGGCAGTAATCATTTCGTTATGTATATGTATATCAAAACATCATGTTATACACGTTAAATATATATAATAAAAAAGAAATTGTCTCTAGAAATTAACAGAAAACAAAAACAGAAATCAGTAATGTATTTTGTAATTACATTATCATAAAAATGCTATGCATGTTAAAGGAAAGAAGACTTTAAAATTTTTTTTTAAGATCTACTTTACAGCATGGTGAATATAATTAATAACAGAGTACTGTACATTTTAAAATTGCTAAGAGAGTAAATTTCAAATGTTCTTCCTGCAAAAAATGTTAAGTATTTGAGGTGATGGATATGTTAACTAGCTTTATTTAATTAGTCCACATTACATTCATGAATCATAACATTACTTTAGACCCTATAAATTTATATAATTATAAACCATTAACTTGTAATGAAAAATAAATTAATTAAAATATGAGGAGCTAATAGTAGTTGTTGTAATTTGAAACTGATATTTAGGAAACGTGTTTCTCCAATATAAATCATGTTTTTTTACATCTTAAAGTATCCTATAGGTAACAAAGATCTCATATTCGTTTTCACAGAAAATCTACTCGCCATGGTAAAGATAACCTAAATGCTCCATATTAAGCCATAAACATTTTACAACAGTATTTGAGATGTTAAAGCTTGAAAACAGACAAGAATTGAACATATTGGTGGGAAAAAAAACAATAGAAAAATCAATAGCAAATCCATTATTAGTACACACATTAATAAATGTTCTCCAGTTAACAGCAGTAACAAGAAAAGGTTTCTGACTTCTGGAATAATTATTTTATTGAAGGGCTTATTTTAGAACAGACAATCAGTATTGACTATCAGTATGCTACAATTACACAATTCTAATGTGAAAATATCAGCTTAATAAATGAATAATCACAAGGAAATACTCAGTATGTTACAAAAACAGTCCCATGAAAGCAGAGAATTTTTGTGTTTTCCTTTTATATATACCTGGTATCTAGAAAAGTGTGTGGCATATAGTGTTGGTGAATGACTGAATTAATGGGATTTTTTTTTTTTTTTTTTTTTTACAAAGGACTAGAGTTTCAGTACAGCTTCACTATCCTTTCCCATTCTTAAAGACTGTTGTTGCGGTTTGAATTTTGTCCTCTCAAAATCTCATGTTGAAATTTAATTGCCATTGTAATGGTATTAAGAAGTGGGACTTTTAAGAGGTGAGTGGGCCATGAGGGTTCCACCCTCTTGGGTGGGATTAGTGCTGTTATAAAAGGGTGAGTTTGGCCCCCTCATCTCTCTTGCCTTTCTGCCTTCCACCATGGAATGACACAGCAAGAAGGGCCTCATAAGGTGCCAGTGCCTTGATCTTGGACTTTCCAGCCTCCCGAACTGTGAGAAATAAACTTCTGTTCTTTACAAATTGCCCAGCCTCAGGTATTCTGGTACAGCAGCACAAAATGGTCTCAAAGACAAAGACCCATGGAAGCACCTTATGACCATGTATACTTCTGTGGTGCCCGGCTATCCAGGAAAGCTAACTGAGCATCAGAGATGGCTTTTCGCCTCCTTCTGCCACTGATCAGTTATGAGACTTATGTCAAGTGTTGTGACCATTCTAGCTATCAACTTTCTCATCTGCAAACCTTGACAACTGTTATAAATGAAGCTTTGCAGCCACTTCCAGTTCTGTAATTTTGTAGCTACAGTCCACTCAAGAATTCTTTTTTGAAGCTAGTTTTCTAAGGCCACTTAAGATACTTGTATATACCAATTTTGTTTAGTTAGAGCCTTCATAAATGTACTTATGAAAAAAAAGCAGAAACACTTATAGCTATGATTCTGAACACTCAGTCACTTGAAACAATATTTTAAGTAGCATCAGCATATAAAAAGAAGCTTTAACTATTTATAGCAAATAAAATAATCTAACTTTAGAATAGGATAGACTTATAGTAGTTCAGATTTTAATTTCTATAGACTATTTTAATGGCCAAATACCCATGTATAAGATTGATTTTATTTTTGTAGTAAAGGAATCCTATGATTTCCAGTTTATCATCAAGCTATTCACACTCTATAAGAATCACACATTCAATTGTCTTTTCCCTCACTGGACTATGAGATCTATGAGGGCATGGGCTAACAAAGCATGTAGAGACCGATATCTGAAACATTTGACTCTCAATCCCCTTGTAGCCTTCCCAAGTTCCACCTACTCCTCCCCTTGACCAATACTGCAGGTTTTCTTGTAAGATAAAAAATTAATGGATCCAAATTGTTCCTAAATAATTTATTGGAATTATATAATTTGAGAATGTGGGGGAATGAAGGGTAAATAACCTTACTTACCTGAGCAAGCTTACGTTTTTCTGAGTTTCCTCCCTTTTCATTGTGTAATTTGTAAACTGGTGTATATTGTACAGAACTAGAACGGGTCCCATAATCTTCTTCATTTTCCTACACATGAAAAAATATACAGGCAATAATTGTAAAGTACTCCTTTTATTACTAACATATTAGATTAATAAACAAAGTATCTGATATACATACAAGTAGCAAAATAACACTTCAGCTTTAAGTGTAAAGAATCTATTTAAGAAGAAGATGCATTTTTCTATAATCAAAATTAATACATTTAATTAAATAAGGTTAATGATCTTAATTATTTATACTGATAAATTTAATTTAATAAAAATAATTAAAAATCTGTGATTACTTTGAATAATCTGAATAAAATTTATATAAAGATAATTTGCTATCACTACACTGGAAGATTTAAGTAGTATGTTTTCTCCAAAGGTAAAAATTCAAAACATAACTGATAATAAAATCTGCAAAGATACAAATTAAAATCAACACACATATACACATATTTACATATCTGCAATATTCATAGCTTAAATACATACATAATATTTTGTAAATTAAGAACATTCTTCATTTTAAAGTAACTACTATTGGAATGAGACTATCAAAACAAATGATGGCATTCCGGGGTTACTTCTACACAAAAGATATCTTTTAAAAAAATTCTTAGCATAAAGCAAGAACTTCAATTGTGATATCAAGGCAATTAACTTTATGAAAACATACATCCTGTTAAAACATCTTTGAAGATTTCCATAGTTCTGTGATAAAATATTCAAACAGTAAAGAGATTATTCAGTGAATGCATACAGAAGAGCAGATAGTTGCCAGAGGGCTTGTTATAAAAAATACATTCTTGAACAAAGGGCTAAGCATATTTCAAATGTCATTAAAAACACAAATTTCTAATTTGTAAGTATAAACTTCAAACTAATACAAGAATCAAGGTAAAATGGAAAAAAATGAATATGACATACCTTGTGTTTTAGTTTACTCTTCACTTCCTTTAGTCCCAGCTTTGCATGATTTTTTGCCTAGAAAATGATAATGAATGTGCCTGGCTCAGGATGGTTCCATTACCATTTAAAGAATAAGTATACAAGATCAAATTTAATGACAATTGCTAACTATTCATATGATTTAGAAAAAGAACAGATTATAATCTAACACTATTTTCAGGGATACACATATCACTTACTATTTTATTACACCTAAATCAGTTGGTAAAACCATTAGTCTCTTCTTTGTATACAAGTATCATACGAAGGCTAACATTTAGACTATTTTGTTTCCTAAACTATAAAGAACACAAAAGGAATAAACCAGATTACTAATGTTAAAACTGTAACAAACTGGAGGAACAGAGAAAGTACATCCCAGCAGCAAATTATTTGGGTAGATGTTTGAACTTGAAAAAACTTTGGCAATTTTACAAAGCTTTATTAAGAGCTTTTACAGGCAGACACAGAATTTTATTAGCAGAGCCATCTTAATGGAATGGTATTTCATATATAGTTTTTCTGGTAAAAATTAAGAGTCATTTAACAATTTAAAGCTATCCTCATGTTTCACAGGGAACCTGGCCCCAGCATTTGAGTTTCTCACATCCTGCTGTGATTCCTGTGGGGTATAACTTAACTAAAGACAACTGGGGGCTTTCACAAAAGCCTTAGCCTTTGTTCCACTAGAAATTCCTACTCACAGTGGCAAAGGTGAAAAAGAAGAGAAAAGGAATTCAAATTTATTTTGTTTCCTAAATATATGACTGTGTGCTGGGTGCTTAGCATGCATTATCTTAGGTAGTTATCACAACAATTCTGTTAGATTAGTACTACTATGATCACATTTTAAAATAAGGAAAGTGACTCAGGGAGACTGTAATCTAGCTAACTATCCTCGAATCCACTTGATCACACTAATCTTTTCAGATGCTCTTTAGTATACAGAGTTGACGCTACTAGTGTCAGTCTCTTCCATGGTTCTATAATTCCATAGTGCACTGATTCATTAAAATAATTGTTGTCCCATGTCCTCCTCTGACTTCCTTCAGATTACCTGGAAGGCGGGATATAGGTTCTCTCCTTTTTAACTTACCAATTTGAAGCTTAACAAAATGCAAGTATTCTCCAGAGAAATGCTCCAAGCAAATGGCTTTGGTAATAATTTAAAATGGAGACCTAACAAGAAAGATGACTCTGAAAACCATTTAGCCAAATAAAATATGAATTCCACTTTGCTGTTATTCTTAAATTTATACAAGTGTGTATGATAACTCTAGTTTTCTTTATGGCCCCTATCAGCATAGAAAAACATATGCATGAAAAGCATAGGAAAAAAATTTTAACTATAAAAATAAGTATAAAAATGTTATAAGAACAGGATGGAATCATTATTTGCTTTGACAAACACATATTCAGTATTTCTGTAGTATGTTCAAAGTGCAGAGCAAAGTGATAGGAAAACAAATATAAAAGTAGGGACAGTATCTCTTACTGTACCTTCATGTTCTGCTATAACTCCAATGATGAGTATAAGGCCTAGTTCATGATAGGCACTCAAATAATTTATTGAATAAATGAGATAGAGGTAAAAACATGATTCCTACTTTTGAAAAATTTACTATCTATAGAAAACCAAGGTAAGTAAGTTCTGTTATACCACACAACAGAAATTGGGAGTTTTATTCATAGCAATTTGTGGTCAAAGAAGGAATTTCAGAGTACAGATTTCAGAAAATGAGCAGTCTGGAAAGATCAGTTTTAGATACAACTACAAAGGTCACAGAATGACTGACTTACCTGCCCCAAACCTCCTGATTCAGGGATGATATGATCACAAGATAAATGATAAAAGTGATTAGGTATATTCTAAAGATCTTAATTCACCTGAAATTAATTTAGGGAACAATCCTCCAGAGTAGAAACCTTTTTTTTTTTTTTTTTCCTGAGACAAAGTCTCACTTTGTGGCCCAGGCTGGAGTGCAGTGGCACAATCTTGGCTCACTGCAACCTCCACCTCCCAGACTCCAGCAATTCTCCTGCCTCAGCCTCCCAAGTAGCTGGGACCATAGGAGCACGCCACCACACCTGGATAATTTTTGTATTTTCAATAGAGATGGGGTTTCGCCATGTTGGCCAGGCTGGTCTCAAACTCCTGACCTCAAGTGATCCACCTGCCTTGGCTTCCCAGGTGCTGGGATTACAGGTGTGAGCCACAGCACCCGGCCCAAAGAATAGAATTTTTAATTTGAAAAGATTTTACTTCCTTGCAGAGAAGGGTTCAAAATAAAATACTCCGCTGATTAGAATGATAAATTTTAAAATAATGAATAGGGTTTTGAACATGTTTGCTTCATTGCTGTGCTTTTGTGAAAAATATGAGTGAAATTAAGGCAAGACATATATTTGGCAAAACAATACAACTTCTCAAAGCCTAAAAAAAACCCTCAACTGCCTGCTCCAGAAGAAAATGAAGGGCTATTGACTGTGAAACCATTTTTAGAATCTTAAATGAATGTGAGAAACAAGGATCAACATTACTTTGCTTTTTCACATGGTAGTTGTGTGCTATTTCATCGTAAAAAAAAATTCTCTTCAAAAACTGCACTTAAACCACCAGAGAGGTTTCCTAGGAAAGCCATAAAACAACCAAACAAAACGCAGAGGCTGAGGTTTCTAAGGGAAAATGATAACCTTGTCTTATTTTGGCTTTATGGTTAGGGATCCAATAATTCTAATTTTGGGACTGTATTTTTTAATCAACTCTATAGATTAGCTTCCCTACTATAAAAGTTAATATTTGAATGGAATTTTTAAACAGAAAGGGTGGCCACATTCATATCACAATTTTAACTCAAGGAATAACAGAAGTTCTAAACTTTTATTAAAATATACTATTTTATTATTAATTCAATCACATCAACTCATTTGCCAAGAAAAGCTTTTGAAGACAAATTCTTACAAAATCAAAACCCTTGCCTTAAATATTTTTAGAAATATAAAATATCCGACCTATTGAATTTTAAAAAATTTATTGAACACAACCCACTAGCTTCTCTCCTGAGAAGTTACTAGACTAGTATTAAGAGAGAAATGTACACAGACAAAACAAGTGTTGAAACAGAAGGTCCTACAGATACAAAAATATGTATACAAACATTTTTGTGTAGGGTTGAGAAGACAAAAATATGTATATAAGCTTTTTTTGTGTACGGTTCAGAAAAATTTTTTCAGGGGAAATAATGTCTGAACTAAGTCCTATAAAATGAACTGGTGTTGACTAGGTGGATAAAGGCCAAGAAACTGACATTCCAATTAATAGGAATGGCTTGAGCAAGAATCAAAGGGCAGAGGAGAATATCTCACATTCATGAAATGAGGAGTAGCTAAGTATCTTCAGAGATATGGAACGTTCTGAGGAGTGGGGGAAAAGGAACTAGACATGAAGGGCTGGGTTTTGAAGGGTCTTAATTGTCATATTAAAGAGTTTTTTTACTTTATCATTTATTATTTACTTTATTATTATTACTATTATTCCCGTTATTTTTTTCTGCAAGTCTTACAGCAGCGGTGTCCAACCTTTTGGCTTCCTTGGGCCACATTAGAGGAAGAAGAATTGTCTTGGGCCACACATAAAATACACTAACATTAACAAAAGCTGATAAGCTAAAAAAAAAAAAAAGAAAGAAAAGAAAAGAAAAGAAGAAGATGAAGATGAAGAGGAAGAGGAAGAAGAGGAAGAGGAATAAGAGGAAGAGGAGGAGGAAGAAGAAGAGGAGGAGGAAGAGGAAGAAGAAAGAAGAAGAGAGGAGAAGAAGAGAAGAAGAAGAGGAAGAAGAAGAGGAAGAAGAGGAAGAGAAGGAAGAGGAGGAAGAAGAGGAAGAGGAAGAAAGAACAAAATGAAGAAGAAGGAAGAAGAAGGAGAAGAAGAAGAGAAGAAGAGAAGAGGAGGAAGAGGAAGAGGAAGAAGAAGAAAGAAGAAGAAGGGAGAAAGAAGAAGAAGAAAGAAGAAGAAGGGAGAAAGAAGAAGAAAGAAGAAAAGAGGAACGAGAAGGAGGAGGAGGAGGAGAAGGGAGGGCGAAGAAGGGAGGGAGAAGAAAAGAAGGGGGAAGAAGGGAAAAGAAGGGGGAAGAAGGGGGAAGAAGGAGGAAGAAGGGGGAAGAAGGAGGAAGAAGGGGGAAGAAGGGGGAAGAAGGGGGAAGAAGGGGGAAGAAGGGGGAAGAGGAAGAAGAGGAAGAAGAAGGAGAAGGAGGAGGAGGAGCAGGAGGAGGAGAAGGAGGAGAAGGAGGAGGAGGAGAAGAAGAAGAAAGGAAGAAGGAGGAGAAGGAGAAGGAGGAGAAGGAGGAGAAGGAGGAGGAGGAGAAGGAGGAGGGGAAGAAGAGGAAGAGGAGGAAGAAGAGGAGGAGGAGGAGAAGAGGAAGAGGAAGAGGAAGAAAAGAAAGAAAGAAGAAGAAGAAAAGAAGAGGAAGAGGAAGAGGAAAGAAGAAAGAAGAAGAAAAGAAGAAGAAGAAGAAGACGACGATGAAGAAGACGAAGAAGAGGAAGACGAAGACGAGGAAGACGAGGAAGAAGAAGATGACGACGAAGAAGAAGACGAAGAAGAAGACAAAGAAGACGAAGACGATGATGACGACAGAGGAAGAGGAGGAGGAGGAAGAGGAAGAAGAAAGAAAGAAGGAGAAGGAGAAGGAGAAGGAGAAGAAGAAGAAGAAGAAGAGGAAGAAGAAGAAGAAGAGGAAGAAGAAGAAGAAGAATTCCAAGAAAAATCTTGGAATGTTTTAAGAAAATTTAAGAATTTCTGTTGGGGCTGGGCGCAGTGGCTCACACCTATAATTCCAGCACATTGAGAGGCCAAGGCGGGCAGATCACTTGAGGTCAGGGGTTTGAGACCAGCCTGGCCAACATGATGAAACCCCGTTTCTACTAAGAATACAAAAATTAGCCAGGCATGGTGGTGGGTGCCTGTAATCCCAGCTACTTGGGAGGCTGAGGCAGGAGAATTGCTTGAACCTGGAAGGCGGAGTTATAGTGAGCCGAGATCGTGCCACTGCACTCCAGCCTGGGTGACAGAGCGAGACTTCGTCTCAAAAAAAAAAAAGAATTTGTGTTGGGCCACATTCAAAGCTATCCTAGGTCACATGCAGCCCACAGGTCATGGGTTGGACAAGCTTGCCTTGGAGACTCACTGAAGAATGTTAATAAACAGTCAATGCATCTTTGAGGGAAAAGACCTCACTATATTTTTCTTTTTTTTTTTCTACTTGAGCCGCAAGTACACAGCAAGAATGTAAAATGTTGTTAAATGAAATAATGACATTTTACAAAATGGTACCCCATCAATAACCGTTTCAATTTGCTGCACAACTTTGCTGATAGCTTTGAAATAAAATGAGAACCATTTTTAGATTATATAAAAGAAACTACCCTCTGCATGCAATGTTATAATTTTAACAATTGAATTTGCTTCGGTCAATATTAATCCTAAATTTTTTTTAGGTTTATTTAAAAGAAAAATAGAAAATATTCAGAATTTATATGTCTATCACCTAGGAAAATGTTTTATAATTTCATAAATAGGATTTTTAAATACCAAAAAACTTACAAATTTATATGCTGTCCGTACAGCAGGGGATGCTTTGGTCATTGCTGTGTTGAACAGTGCACCTCCTTTCTGCAAAAGAAAAACAGAAACATATTTCCAAAAACTTTTAGCTAAAATGTCCTGAAAACAAAGTATTACAGTAAGTTGCATATTTAAAAAAAGGGCTTTACTCACAACGTAAAGACCTATACAAATTATTTCATGTTCAGTGTTTTCAAGTTTCTATGTACTTTAATAATTTCAAACAAAATGTACACTTTCCACCTTGTTCTTTAGTTGATATAATACATCACTTAAAAATCATTTCTTCCTTGAAGCTTAGGTAGACTTGAGCAATATGACTAGTAATTTGAATATATTTAAAGCTTAATAAGAAAGAAATACAAGTTTATCAGCTGTTTTTGTTTTTGTTTTTGTTTCTGTTTTTTTTTTTTTTTTTTTATCATTCTTGGGTGTTTCTCGCAGAGGGGGATTTGGCAGGGTCATAGGACAATAGTGGAGGGAAGGTCAGCAGACAAACAAGTGAACAAAGGTCTCTGGTTTTCCTAGGCAGAGTGTTTGTGTCCCTGGGTACTTGAGATTAGGGAGTGGTGATGACTCTTAATGAGCATGCTGCCTTCAAGCATCTGTTTAACAAAGCACATCTTGCACCGCCCGTAATCCATTTAACCCTGAGTGGACACAGTACATGTTTCAGAGAGCACAGGGTTGGGGGTAAGGTCATAGATCAACAGGATCCCAAGGCAGAAGAATTTTTCTTAGTACAGAACAAAATGAAAAGTCTCCCATGTCTACTTCTTTCTACACAGACACAGCAACCATCCGATTTCTCAATCTTTTCCCCACCTTGCCCCCTTTTCTATTCCACAAAACCGCCATTGTCATCATGGCTCGTTCTCAATGAGCTGTTGGGTACACCTCCCAGACGGGGTGGTGGCCGGGCAGAGGGGATCCTCACTTCCCAGTAGGGGCGGCCGGGCAGAGCCTCCCAGACGGGGCGGCTGCCCGGGCGGGTGGCTGACCCCCCCACCTCCCTCCCGGATGGGGCGGCTGGCCGGGCGGGGTCTGACCCCCCCACCTCCCTCCCAGACGGGGCGGCTGGCCAGGCGGGGGTCTAACCCCCCCACCTCCCTCCCGGACGGGGCGGCTGGCCGGGCGGGGGGCTGACCCCCCCACCTCCCTCCCGGACGGGGCGGCTGGCCGAGCGGGGGACTGAACCCCCACCTCCCTCCCGGACGGGGCGGCTGGCCGGGCAGAGGGGCTTCTCACTTCCCAGTAGGGGCGGCCGGGCAGAGACGCCCCTCACCTCCCAGACGGGGCGGCTGGCCGGGCGGGGGACTGACCCCCCCACCTCCCTCCCGGACGGGGCGGCTGGCCGGGCGGGGGGCTGACCCCCCCACCTCCCTCCCGGACGGGGCGGCTGGCCGGGCGGGGGGGCTGAACCCCCCACCTATCAGCTGTTTTAATATCGGGCAAATAAAGTCTCAGTCTGGGGGAGAAAGTTTCATATTTAAAAATCATATTAACAAAACTATATTACCACAAATTATAAAACTGCCATCAAATCCTCCTACCCCACCTAATTTCTTCTTCTGGAAAATAATATAAGAAAAACAAGATTTGGCAGTAAAATCTTGCTTTTCAAAATGAGCCATTTATCTTTGGACCAAAACTTTCCATTTTAAAATTATCTTAATGAGTATCAACAAACTATAAACATAAAATAAGAATATTTAAAATGTGACAAAATATACAAACATTTCAAATATTTCAAATAAACAGCATAAGTATAAACAGCATACTTTTGCTGAACATTTCTCCATGTATATTAGAATGAAAGAATAACATTTGAAAGCTTATGATTACCTTGACTGTATGCACCCATTGTTGATAAGACCTCGGGTTCCCTGGAATATATAAAAATGAGATGCCAGGAATGGTTGATCAAAAATAAATCTGTAAACCAAAATTTATCAAGAACTAGTATTTGCACAATTTTTAGTAGGCAAATTTTATATGCAATGTTGAAAAGTAGTTCTAATAAAATCCGGCGATCAACATATCTGGTTCCAAATTCATAAATAATTTAGTCAATAAGATGATATCAGAAGGTAAAAAAAGAAATACATATACAACTTATCTAATCTTTCCCATCAACTGATCTCAGTTAGATTTCAGCTACCTTCTTGTTTAAAAGCTTAAATACTCCTTAAGTCACAGGGGTAAAAAGTCACAATAAAAACACAAAATCCCAGGCCTGGTGTGGTGGCTCCCACCTATAGTGCCAGCTACTTGAAAGGCTGTGGCCAGGGCACTGTTTGAGCCCAGGAGTTCAAGGTTGCAGTGTGCTAAGATTATGCCACTGCACTCCAGCCTGGGAGACAGGGCAAGACCCCATCTCTCTTTTTTTTTTTTTAAGTCCCAGTGGCTACTCAGACACTATCCAATACAAAGAACCCCTAAAACATACTGTTCTCCTCTACTTTGTGGCTGTGGATTTTAAAAGATGTATCACCTTGCTCTTACAAAATAGAGACAAAATGATCTGAGCCCCAAAATTTCTTTCTAGCTGTTATCTTTGCATCCCTAATCAACATCAGGCAAGAAGTGTCCAGCTCTGGATTCACTTCTGTATTTAAAATCTTACTCTAATTTAAAAGAAATATCAAAAAACAATTTTTATTCTGAAAAACATCTCTGACTACTCAGAACACAGCATTACACCTTTTCTGGAGGATGAAACACGAAGACAAATTTTTTTTTTTCTTAACTTGTGAAATAACTACAGCAAAATGTAACTACCTAAAATAACCTTTGTAAAAATAAGTTGCCCTGTTTAAAAGGTATGAGTTTCAGGTGGTATTTGGCTTGACCAAACTTTTAAAAGTATATTTCCCTTGTAAAATAATAAAACATTCCAAGTTATTCTACCAATTTATTTCTCAAGGAGATTTTTTAAACAACAACAAAAAAACCCTGCAGATCTTTATTCATCCAGATTATTCATATATGTTTATTTCTGTATTAAAAAGCTCTCATCAGTTCATATACTTTTTACTTCTCTACTAAAAATGGTTGAGTGGAAATCACATATTTAAGACTTTGTTATTATTCACAGTATTGTGGAAAGTGTTTTAATTATTTTCCCAAAATGAATGTAAGAAAGTGGAAGAAGAAACACCAGTTTAGCATTCTGTAACCTTTGTCAATCCAGAAAACAATTCTTTTAAACCTCTGAACCACAAAGAAACTAGCTATCATAAAAGTTTCAAACTATTGTAGAAAGGTTAGGGTCTTATTTAGAACTATGAGGAATTTTAAAAAGCTAATTTTCAGCTCTGTACAAGTCATCGCATGTTTTTATCTACATTATTTTAACTGTATTTTTCAACTGTAAAATAGGCAAACAGTGCCATAAGCAGTCAGTTCAATGAGAAGGAAGTGGGCTTTGGAGTCCAATGGACCTTTAGAGCTCAGGCCTACTCTATCTTTGTGAAGGATGTGATTTGGGATGAGGTCCTTAACTTGGCTGAGCATCAGCTTCTTCATTCATCAAATAAGCATAATAGTCATTGTCCTTCAGGATTATTGTTAGGATGAAAGATAACGATTAAACAATGTTTAGTAAGGTACATAGTATATTGAAGAAATATCATAAATGATCGTTATTACTATAAACAATTTGCCAAAATAGAAAACTGAGGTTCTATGATGACGTATTATTCAGCCATGTTCTCAAGGCTAGCAACTGAAAAAGAATAAGAATCCAGGAATTTAATCCCTGGTTCATTATTCCTTCAACTCTGAAAAACTCCCTCTAAGACTGCTAAATAAAATATGATTAAAACTTAAGTTATACAGAGTTTCCTCTGTATCACACCCAAAGCAATTATATTTGAAAGGGAAAGGGGCTGCTCAAGGCTAATACCCTGAAAAAGAAGGTTAATAGAGAGAATTACCAGTAATAATCTAAAATTTCATAGTATAGGGGCAAAGAAGAAGTCCCTTGCTTCGATGTTACGAAAACATGGTACAATTTAGGTAGATTCCTATTTTAAAAGTTTTAAGGGCTAATTGTGCCTTTAAATTTTACTGCTTTTATGATTTAAGGTTCCTATTTCCACAATATTTATGAGAAAAGCACATTATTCTTTAGCAGTGTTAGAAAAAGGCTGTTATTCTAAAAATTAATTTGAATGCAAAAAAAATCCCTCAGAATCCTTCTTTTAAAATAACTGGATTATGGCAATAATAGGCATTACTGAGGAAATTCTTAACATTATTTTTGTTAATAAAACTAGTGATTTTCTCACACTTAAGGACAAAATATCTATTTCTCATTTACACCAAGACTTTCTCCTCAAATGTACTTGCTTAAATTCCAGTAATTTGTACTCATTTATCTCAAAATGTAAATTGGTCTAAATTGTTCAACAAGGCCAGAAAAATGCCACTAAACTGATATCACCTACCACGTCTTCAAATTCCTTTGATACCTTAGTCAGTAAAACTAAATAAGAATGGAAAAATAAATAAATGAACAAATAAAAGACTCATCAGATTATATGTGTAAACTAACGAAGAAACACATGCTAGTGATAGAGAGTAACCACATACTCCTCATAAAGTGAATCTGAAAATATTTCTCCTGTTTAAAGTTGATGTAAATGTAAAAACTAGTTTTATTTTAAATGAAAAAAGTATTTAAAGAAAGAATATGTTCTTAACTACTCAATATTTCTTACCTGCTTTTTCACAGACCAACACTGTGTTTACTTAAATGCATCCTTTGTTCTACTCCTGTCCTGTTTTATTATCTTTTAAACTCCATGGTTACTCTTCCCTTCACACATTCCTTTTAAGTTAAGTTAAAATTTTCCTTTTAAGTTAAGGTGGAATATTTTGCAAGGGTCTCATGAAGGAATAAGGTGTGACATGGATTTCCTTAATAGTCCTGATGAGGGCTCACAGGGCAGAGACAGTTTTTGAAAAAATGCATGTATTCACAGATTCTTTAACCATACAGTTCCAGATTCAAATGTGAATCTAGCTGTTCCTTATCTGATTGTCCTGCACTGTATATTTTTAATCAGAGCCACAATAATGATAAAGCTCCATCATATTCATATTCATTTTATCATAACCATCAGCATTAACAAAAATAGTGTATAAACTACTACTGCAATGATAAAGAGGAGAAAATAGATGTTTCTCTCAAATTTCCTAATTATTGTTGCTTAAAGGAACACAATTTTTTCTTAGCTTTAGTTAATGTTAATTTCTGCCACAGTGGTCTTTCTAGGACTTCATGTGTAAAAAATCTACAAGAAATTCAAAAGAGATGAGAATTTTGCTTTGATTCAATCAGAGTAGGAAAGGGTTAAGTATTACTCTTGTTTACTGAATGTTTTTGCATTAAGAAAATCTACTATGAAAAACAGTATATCTTTGAAGCCACATAGACACATGTGGAATTGAGACTCTGGCCACTACTGGCTGTGTGACCTTGAGTAAATTATTGAGCTGAATACTCAATAAAAATGAGGTAATGAAAGTACCTCCTTTGCTGGATTAAGAAAATGTGGCACATATACACCATGGAATACTATGCAGCTATAAAAAATGATGAGTTCATGTCCTTTGTAGGGACATGGATGAAGCTGGAAACCATTGTTCTCAGCAAACTATTGCAAGGACAAAAAACCAAACACCACATGTTCTCACTCATAGATGGGAATTGAACAATGAGAACACATGGACACAGGAAGGGGAACATCACACACCAGGGCCTGTTGTGGGGTGGGGGGAGGGATAGCATTTGGAGATATACCTAATGTTAAGTGATGAGTTACTGGGGGCAGCACACCAGCATGGCACATGTATACATATGTAACTAACCTGCACGTTGTGCACGTGTACCCTAAAACTTTAATTAAAAAAAAAAAAAGGAAGTACCTCCTTGGGTGTTGTGAGGATTAAATGAGATAATATTTGTAGAGCTCCTGGGAAAGTTTCTGCCACATATTAGTGCTCAATAAATATGAGCAATTATTATATTACTATTATTATGAGATAAACAACAAAGTTAGATCAGTTTACTTCTTTGAAGAACAGGTTAATTTCATGACATCGATATATTCTTCTTTCTCACAAGGGTAATGTGAATGATGTATGTTTGGAACTGACCTCTAGGAACCATTTTATAAACACACACACACACACACCCTAGATAGATGGATATCTTCTAATTAATAGTTAGAACACTGCTAATTTTTATTGTATTAGTCATCTTTTTATTTCAAATCCTAACGCATTTTGCTTTATTTTCATCTACAAAAAAAGTCTATGTATAAAATAACATAACATAGAATAATTTAAAAATAATGCTTGACAGGCACAAATTTCTAAGGGACTTTCTTGCTGTACTCACTGGAATTAATATTTGTCAAATTAGGCTTTCCTTTTAGATAAGTACTGGCTCTCTCAAATTAAAATAAGAGTTCAAAACCTTTTCATTTTAATAAAGAACAACAAAGTAGTGGGCATTAAGTTGTACTGAAAATGCAGCAGTTTCTAAGTCAGATACTAATCGGTAATCATATTCTCCTAATCTTTTTTAAACAATAAGGCTTTTCGTGAAAAATTTTAGTGGGCCCTCCCACCAGAAAAGCCACCTATCTCTACTCTATTACAGAGGTACCTGGACCAATGGTTAAGACTACAGAATTTAACCGTACAAAAGGATCATAGTTCTAGCCCCTTATTGTCACAAAATGTCATCTTCAATTCTATAAAAGCTACTAGCCCCACGGGTCATAAAGATAATGAGACAGCAGTTATGTAAATACTGAGTAGATGCCTTAAGCAACTTGTCCATGAGCTGACAAAATTTTGCTTGTCTGAGTTGAGAAGTAAAAAAGTGTTATTTTAACACAAAAGTTCCATTGAAGCTAAATTTTTACCCATGAACTGAAGGAAGCAAGGAGCTGAATGATTCCACATTCAGCTTACTTGCTGAGTCAAGCAAACTAACTTTTCCCCAAGCTAAATGCTTTCAATGAAATGCTACACTTACATCAGATAAAGGTTGGCAACTACTGAGTTCATTTGTACCTCCTTTAATGAACCAATTATCTCAATGGTTTCTATATTTTCATGGTGGGAAAATGAATCTTAAAAATAACGTTAAATTTTGTGAAATGTGTAGATGAGTACTTATTACGTTTTGTCTTTTCATGTGTCATTTCTGAATTCCAGCATCTATTTATTTACATATAGACTGAATTTTTTTTTCCTCAAAACAAACATACAAAGAAGTTTAAAAAATTGCTATTATACCAGGCCAAAAATTAACACACTAAGATACAGAATACAGGGATTTTTGTTTATTTAGTACACCTAATACTTAGAACAGTGCCTAATACATTGTAAGCACTCAGCAAATACTCAATGAATGAACAGGACATTTCAAGGACTCAAGCAAAATGCTCTGCAAGTCAAGACTATACACCACAACAATCGTGCAAAAATATCAGTTTGTAAATTATTAATTGCCTAGATAATTATAACAGTATTTGAACATTTACACTAGAAGGATTAATTGTACTTATGGAATGGTAAACTGAAAACTTTCTTAATGCTGCAGTGATCTGTAAAGTAAAAAAGGTAAAGACATCTGTATAATAATAATACAGTTACTTAAATATGTATAAAGAATTTTGGTGTTCAGACCCTTCTTTTTGGATTGTATTACCAATCATAACCTCGGTTCTTAAATTCATACTCAGTAATAACCATCACTAGTAGTTTTCTAGCAGAGAATACTACTATTCAGAAGGAAAGACAGGAAGATATGAGTTGACTGGATTTCTGTATTACTAATTTCCAGCAATATTAAGAGATTATCGAGGCCAACAGCTACCAATTCATGAGGCCAACTTAATGCCTTGAGTAACAGATATCAGGCAAAATAAGCTAATTCCATAGCTTTTATAAGATGAAAAATGTATTTAAGACATTACATATTTAGGAGAAAATCACTAGTTGTTTATGAAATAGGTTTTATCAGACACAAGTGCAAAGACCAAGATAATTGTTATTGAGAAAATGGATAATCATATTGTAACTTGTCTTTACCTCCACAAAAGCCACCTGAAGTGATCTCTTCTTCAAATACATCAGAGAAACCCCTTCCTGCATTTAGTTTTGCCAGTCGACCATCAATAAACTAGAATTAAAAAGTGTCAAATAAAATGTATCAAATAAAATGTTATCCAATAAAATGTTAATTTTTCATTTTATAAGGTTAGATTTTTACTTACATCAAAAACATTAATAACAGACTCTTGTATAAATTACACATATATGGTGTATATATACACACACACACGAAAATTCTCAAACAATGGAAAGAACAGGTGCTCAGTAAACAACAGCTAATTAATTAAATTGCAAATGTACAGCAAAGAGTCTAACTCTAACTTATTAGCAAAAAATAGCAAAGTGCAGTAGTAAAGATCATAGGCTCTGGATAGGTTGCTCAATGCAAAATCTCTACAGAGGAGTTTGTACAAAGGTACTGTTGCCTTGCCAAGCCATTTACCCATGGGGCTCTGTCTTCCCCAGCCAGGCCTGTTTACCCAGTACCTGCCTCATGGTGTTGCTGCAAACAACAAATTAGATTAACCTAGGAAATGTGACACAGCAAGTATCTGTGAGATGTTAGACATTACCTGTTTTCAGCTTATTAACTTCACTCAGTAAAATAAAACACTACTTGTCTAAACTATTATATTCTAAAGCATAATAGAGCACCAACTAATTTTAACCATTTACAATAAAATCAATACAACTTTCATAGTTCCTGGCATATATTCTCACTGAATGACAAGAATTATGATTATTAAGTTAAATACAGTTGAGGTAAATGCATATTGACTTGACATGCATGAGGCTATTTTAGGCAATATTTTTCAGTGTTCTTAAAAAAGAGGTTGGAGGAGTGGGAAACTGAAACTATCAAAAGCACCCGAAGATCTTTTTCAAAGTGCAGAAATCCAGATACCCTGGAGACTATCTTCCATTGCCTGTTCTGCTCCAGTCCTTACCTGTTCCAACATACATAGCATATCAGAATCTCACAGTATTAATGCTGCATTTGAAAAGTATCCTGGGTATTTTTATATGACCAACCCAAGGTGAAAATCAATGATTTTATATATACACACACACACACACACACACACACACACACACACACACACACACACACGTATTACTAGCACTTGGTTACCTTTTATTTTGTTGATTTGCAGCACCTAGAATTTGATATGTTGTGGTTTACTCCATCCATAATTATGATGAAGTATCTTTAAGTCTTCCTTGCTTAAGAGGCAGGGGATAACATAGGAAAGATTTACATGCTTTTTGCAAGGAGGACTTGAAGATGGATTAAAACTTCCATCTTTTGGATGCATCCAAAAACTAACTAATCCTGACCATAATTTTTTACCCTAGAAATTTAAATTTTACCTGAACTAAAATAAAGTAGCTGGTCTTTAAAAAGAAAAACTCAGATACTTCCCTGGTTTTCTGTTTAAACGGTTAATGAACAAAACTAATTGAGATGAGTTGTATAGGACAATACAATATTCCTCAGCAGCAATTTAAGATAATTAATAGGCTGGGCGTGGTGGCTCATGCCTGTAATACCAGCATTTTGGGAGGCCGAGGTGGAGGGGTCACTAGGTCAAGAGATTGAGACCATCCTAGCCAACATGGTGAAACTCCGTCTCTACTAAAAAATACAAAAAATATTAGCTGGACGTGGTGGCGCACGCCTGTAGTCCCAGCTACTCAAGTGGCTGAGGCAGGAGAATCTCTTGAACCCAGGAGGTAGAGGTTGCAGTGAGCCGAGATTGCACCATTGCACTCCAGCCTGGCAACAGAGCAAGACTCCATCCTAAAAAAAAAAAAAAAAAAAAAAAAAAAGGGGGGGGGTGGGGAAGAGAATTAATAGCAGTAAGTCACACCAGTTATAAGACTTTGATACAAAAATCTCTTACAGAAAAAATTAAGAAAGAATAGAAAATGAATCAACAGATTCATGTTTAAAATGTGCTTTACCCAGACCAAGGGAACAGAATAGAGACACCTGAAATAAAGCTGCACACCTACAACCAACTGATCTTTAACAAAATCGACAAAAATAAGTAATGGGGAAAGACACCCTATTCAATATATGTGCCAGGAAAACTGGCTAACCATATGCAGAAGAATGAAACTGGAGTCTTACATCTCAAGATATAAAAAAAATTAACTCAAGGTGAATTAAAGACTTAAATGTAAGACCTCAAACTAAAAACCTTTCTTCCTAGAAGAAAACCTAGGAAATACCCTTCCAGACACTTGCCTAGGCAAATAACCTATGACTAAGTCTTCAAAAGTAAATGTAACAAAACTAAAAATTGAAAATTGGGGCCCAATTAAACTAAAGAGCTTCTGCACAGCAAAAGAAACTATCAATGGAGTAAACAGACAACCTACAGAATGGGAGAAAATACTGGCAAACTATGCTCCAACAAATGACTAATATCCAGAATCTATAAGAAACTTAAACCAACAAGAAAAAAACAAGTAACTCCATTAAAAATTGGGCAAAGGACATGAACAGACACTGCTCAAAAGAAGATACAAGTGGCCAACAAACATATGAAAGAATGCTCAACATCACTAATCATCAGAGAGATGCAAATCAAAACCACAATGAGATACCACCTCACACCAGTCAGAATGACTATTATTAAAAAGTCAAAAAGTAACAGATGTTAACGAGTTTGTGGAGAAAGGGAACACTTATACACTGTCGGTGAGAGTGCAAATTAGTTCAGGCCCTGTGAAAAGCAGCTTGGACATTTCTCAAAGAACTAAAAATAGAATTACCATTCGATCCAGCAATCCCCATATTGGGTATATAGCCAAAGGAAAATAAATAATTCCTCCAAAAAGACACCTGCATTTGTATGTTTATCCCAGCACTACTCACATAGCAAAGACATGGATTCAACCCAGGTGCCTTTTACCAGCAGACTGGATAAAGAAAATGTGGTACATATACACCATGGAATACTTTGCAGCCATAAACAAGAATGAAATCATGTCATTTGCAACCAATAAATGATGCTGGAGGCCATTATCTTAAGCAAATTCATGCAGAAATAAAATCAAATATTGCGAGTTTTCACTTAAAAGTGGGAAGTAAACATTGGGTATACAGGGACACAAAGATGGGAACTATAAACACTGGAGAGTCCAAATTGTGGGGAAAGGTGGGAGTGGGACAGAGGTTGAAAAACTACTTATTGGGTACTATGTTCATTATCTGGGATATGGGATTATTAGAAGCCCAAACCTCAGCATCATGCAACATACCCATGTACCAAACCTACATATGTACCTCTGAGTCTAAAATAATGAATGAATGAAAACAACTATTAATGGAAAAATGTGGTTTAATCATCCTTTTATCATCATCTAATGCTTTTGAGTGAAACTGTGGTAAGACAGGTTTAAATAAACATAGCCTAAAATAATGGAATCTTAGATTTTTTAGAGCATGAGCTGTTCTTACAAAACTTAGAACTATTTGAGGACAGGGACCATACATTACCCATTTTCACATCTTCATTATACTTGGCATACAAAAGGTTTCCTATAGTATAAATTAACATGGAGTGTGGAGTATCAAAGGCCTGCATCACAACTCGGCCACTTACTAGTTTTATGATCTTGGGCCACTTGTCACCTCTAAGACTATTTCTCCTTCTGTAAAATGGGAGTAATAAAAATACCTTATGGGATATTGCAAGAGCTAATTAAAATAATGTAAAGTGTCTGCATTGTGTACACCCAATAAATGCTAAATAATAAAGTCCACTTTCCCCAGTACCACCACCTTTTCTATCTCTGTCAAATTTTTATGAGCTTCCCAAGGGAAGAATCACTGTCTTTCTCATGTATGCATCTTCAATACCTGGCAAAATACCTGCCATAAAGTTTGAACTGAGTAAATGTTGTGGAAAGACGGAAGTACACTTTAACAATGCTGAAGTTCATATACTTCTACCCAGTTTTAAAGTTAAATAATTATAATGCATAGAACTAATTCATTTCATTCTATCTTGAGGTCAAAGCTAGGAACTTATGATGTTGGCATCTTTGCTACACATAATGGTAATTTTTAAATAAGGTGGTTTAAAATGCATGCAAAATTTGACTTGCACACATTTGTAACACAGTATTATAAATCAAAGTGATCTCATTTGATGGATTAGTTATAATTTTTTAAAAAATAAAGTGAAAGCAAAATGATAAAGTGAAAGTAATACATTACTGACAAATAGAACAAACTAAGACATCCTTTAAAGGACTTAATTTGCTCTAAAAGATTAAGACTAGAAGACTTGCTAAAAGGTTTTCATTTTTGTGTTTACTGGAAATAATCCATCCATTTCAGAAATAAGTGGAACAGTTCAAGTCTAAAAAGCGATAAATCCCAAAACTATTTACTGATTATGCATTTTTGAGTATAACTACTCTGTCTTACTAACCTAGTGATTTGAGCCAATAGAAATTAATCACTCAGTAAAATGACATGTGTTATCACTGACTTTGCAAACAATCCTGTCAGTGGCAGACACCAATGTACACAATGAGTGTAAATGTTTGTTCTTATAACAAAAGATTGATTTCATGCATATACATACATATATTATATATAGATGCATATAAATAGACATCCAGGAATAAACTGAAAAGCATTATTAATGAGAAGAATGCTGAATTTAACAGTTTTTCAAACACCTTTTTCTATTTTTATTCAATAACAGCTATTTTTCCCCCAAGTGGAGTTGGTTCATGGTTATACCACTTTAATAACTCTGGAGCATTTCATAAGAAGTAAAAGAGATAAGAACATTTTTAGTTACTGATGCAGAGAAATAATTTTGAACTAATAAAAAATCATCTCTGTTGGAAAAGCTGTGACTCTATAATGTGCTATCACATGTTGCCTTATAAACAGCTACCTATTTCATTTAGTAAACACATATCTACAGGTAATTGGAAGACATAAGCTTTGAAAGAATTAGTTTATTACTATAAGTAATGACAAATAGCATTGTTAATAACAATAAAAGTGACATAGATATAACATAAAATTAGGTTGCAAGTAGATTTTTAAAAGAACTTAAGAATTTGCTTTAAGATGATGCTTTTATGTAAATCTTAATATTTTTCTTTTTATTCCAAAAGAAAAAAAATCTAGATCTAAACATATTAATCACACCAAAACATAAATAACATAACTGGAAATCTTACAAAAATTCATAGATGTTATCCCATAGTATGGATTCCATAATTTCATAAATTATAAACAGATAAAATTGATTTAAATAATAATATATGTAATTCTCAAGATCAATGACATTATTCCCTCTAAATCATCAACAATTGCAAGAACCAGATTTTGTTAATCTTTATGACATGATCTTTTTGCTTTTGGAGATGACAAGGATTTTAGGAGCTATGAGCCAGGAACCATGGACAAAAACAAATATACATGTTACATAACACCAGAGGCCACCCTCTAGTTTTCAATCACGGGTCTGTTACATCAAAATAATATATACATAAAATCATTAATAATTAGTCCAGTCCATTATACTGGAGGGCACTCAGGTTTGCAGGTTTCCTTTCAACCTTGCTTATGACATGATCTTAAAGTACTGTGACAGGTTACAAGATAAATATTTTCAAGCAGCAAAACTGCTTCTGGCTCTTCTTTTTGATATTGATGTCACTAAGGTTTTTAAAAGTGTTTTTTATCTTCCAATAACCACCTAATACGACACTGAGTCAATTTAAAGAAATTATCTGTTGCTTTAAATATACTTCAGTAAGTAATACTGTTAAATGAAAATTAACATTCACTATTCAAATTCATTTTTTAAATACAATTAAATATAAAATGAATGTTTCAAATATGTAATATAAAGAATAGACTCCATAGGAGGCTTCTTTCCAAAAAATATAAAGAATATGTTTTGATCAAAGTCACAGATTACACTTCAATATAGCTGCCAGTAAACTGGTAGGAATGTATATGTCCTCTAAGAGATAAGTCATATGCCTTTTACAATTCTTTAATTATTTACCAGTCAGTGTATTTCCAGTATTGAATCTAAAAATCCTAAAACAAGTTATGCTATTATCAGTGTTCTAATTCCCTTAGTGGTCTAGACACATGTTATATAAATATTTAATCGCAATCACTCCATCAAAACTCTATTGACAACTGAATTTCAGGATTCTAGTATCATTTTAAAAGAAATATTTGATCTTTTTAAAATCCTTATTAAAAAGATTCTGGTAGAGAGATGAGGCAGTGGTGCAATTCTCTGCCGAGCTGAGGAAGTAGCAAGATTCAGTGTTGTTTTTTGTGTTAACATGGCAGTCCTGTTACTGAAGCAAAGCTGCAGAAGTGCTGAAGCAACACAATAAACAAATCTACACACCCAAATTCCTTCTTCAGCTTGGAGGAAACATTACCATGGCTCAGAAATTTATCTCGCATTAGAAACCCTTCTTAGGTACAAAGATAAGAGGTAACTAACAGATTCAAGTCTTGAGAGCTAGAGAAAAATAGTTTTAAAAATCAATCAGCAATTTAAGGAAAAATAAATACAGTAAAAAATTGCTTTCAAAAATAAACTAATTTCTTATGAATCTTTAAAATTTGCCTTTTTATATAATGCTCCAGGCTAAAAATTTAATAAGTAGTCTAATTTAAATATTTCTTCTTAGAAATGTTCAGTAAACCTTGACAGGTTAGTGAAAACTATACTGAAGTGTTACAATAAATTACATCAACAGATATTTATAGACACCTGCTAAATGCAAGCCATTCAGTTAGTAGCTATATATAAACACAAACTGCCTATAACAAGTGGGAATAAGTAAGGTAGGTCAGCTCAAACTAAGAAAATTAAGTATGTGGAAGAATACAAATAAATTGTTATTTTTATGCCATTAGGTAATGAGATGACTATCAGCCTCCAGTATACTAAATTAGACTACCATGGTATCATGAACAGGAAAACACTATGAAGAGTATTAAGAGCCGACTCAGTGCAATGTATTATTAAAACTAATAACCTAAAATAACAGTAATAAGACAACAATACTACTTTCAAGGATATGTCAATTGACATTAAATAATGTGCTAAAGAATTTAGTCTGCTGAACCTTATGATCACCAGACCAAAAGAATCAACTAATTATATTATTCAGTGAATATTTCACTGAATATATGTGCTATATTCCAGGCACTTTCCTAGATACCTGAAATACAGGAATAAATGAAGGAGGCAAAAATCCAAGCCCTTGTGATGCTTAAACATGTAGTGGAGGTAGGGGAAGAGCGTTTTAGCATGAAATAAGAAACAGCAAATGATGTAGTATGTGAGAAAGTGATGAGTGTTAGAGAATAAGATAGACTTCCTAAGGGAAGTTAGGAAATCTAGGGCAAGGAACTTTCTGTTTTAAATAGTGTGGTCAGGGTAGGTCTCGTGAAGACAGCATTTAAGCCAAGTCTTCAAAGCCATGAGGAGGTTTAATGGGAAAAGAGGATTCCAGGCAAAGGGAATAGCTAGAGTAAATACCCACACTGAAGTAGGAACTGGCAGGTACTCAGTAGGCTTGTGGCAGGCTCCAAGTATCAGGAGAAAATCCCATCAGCCATAATGACTATTTGCACTCAAAATTTATAAAGCTCAACCTCCAATAGGATTTGAATACCAAGCAATTCTATTTTACTTTGCAGTTACTCCATTCACTCTCCCCATCCATTTCACAATGTCCTATCTTCTTTCTCCTTAAATGTTTAACGACCTCTCCCATTCTCTTTCAGTTGACCATCTTGCTTCCTAATTTCACCAAAAAAGAGAAAACGAAAGTAATTAAAAGAGAAATTCTACAAGCTCTAAGTCACACATTTACCTACCTCCCCCATCTGTGCTCGGACTGCCTTTTCTCCTGTTATGAATAAACTGCCTGTGCTCCTTGCAAAGACTAACTTCTCTAACAATTTTTCCTTCTCTCTTCTAAATATAGTTTTATTTCTTAACTAGATCTTCCCAGCAGCATACAAACATGTTATTTCTTCTCTTGACCCCACTTACTTCTCTAGTTATGTGCTATTCTATTCTTCACAGCAAAATTCAAAAGAGCTGTCAGTACTTTGTGTCTACGTCCTCTCCTCTCATGCCTCAATCAGTTTCTGTCTCACCATGTCAGCAAAATTGCTCTTGCTAAGGTCATCATATATCTATGGTTACTAAATCCAGTAATCAATGCTAGGTCCTTGTTTTAATCAGCCTGTCACGAGCATTTGACAGTGTTGATCCCTCCCTCTTTGGTATTCTTGTTGGCTGCTAATATAAAGTACTCTTCTGGTTTCTGTCCTACCTAATTGTTCATCCACTCTTTCATAACCTCCGTTGGTAGTGCCCTTTTATACTACTTTCTTATCATTTCTATTTATACTTTTTCCTTTGGTAATCTCATCTAATCTACATGCTGATGGCTTTAAACTCTACCTACATGCTGATGACTCCAAAATGTATACCTCCAGTCGAGTTTTCTCCCCTCCTCCTTTATCCATCCACTTACCTAATCAGTATCCTGCTTGCATCTCCAATAGGCATCTTGACTTAATATGTCTGAAACTCAACTCTTGTTCTTCTTGACGAAATCATCTTCTGCCCACAGTCTTCCCAATCTCAATTTTAATTGAGACAAATACTTCCTTCCAGTTTCTCAGATGAGATAACATGGAATCATCCATGACTCTCCTTTCTCTCATCTTTATATCAAATCCTTCAGAATATCTATTGGCTTTATTTATAAAATAAACCCATATTCTGACCAAATCTCATCATATCTTCAATCAACAGTTCCACACTGCCATCAATTTCTCACCTAGATGATAGCAATAGTTTTCTAAATCTTCTTTCTCTCTGTTTCCACTTTTGGCCACCCCACAGGATACCGCTGAAGTGACACATATTCCAGGAAATCTACATTGACTATATTATTTTAAATTGTAATCCTACCCTCACCTCTGGTAGTCCCCATTTAACATACCCGGTTCTATCTACTTTCCCATAGTACTTCTGACCTTTGAAGATCAACATTAGTTTTAAATTATAATTTGTTATTAGAAATAAAAGCTTCACAAAGTCAGAGATTGTCTTCTTCTTTGTTCTCTGATGTACCCCACACAAAACACTTCCTATTATACAATGGATACAGTCATATCTCATTTAATTGAACTTCACTTTACTGCACTTCAAAGACAGCTTTTACAAATTGAAGGTTTGTGGCAACCCTCCATTGAGCAAGTCTATCAGTGCCATTTTTCCAACAGCATCTGCTTACTTTGTGTCCCTGTGTCATATTTTGGAAACTCCTGCAATATTTCAAACTTTTTCATTATAATCATATTAGAATTACAGGATTATATTATATGATTATAGTTGTTATCATGATCTGTGATCAGTGATCTTTGATGTAACTATCATAATTGTTTTAGGGTGCCAGGAACCACCCCCACATAAGTCAGCAAGCTTAATTGATAAATGTTGTGTGTGTCCTGACTGCTCCACTGACTGGCTATTCTCCCATCTCTCTCCCTCTCCTCAGGCTTTCCTATTCCCTAATTAATAACCTTACAATGACCTCCACGCATCGAAGGGAAAAAGCTAAAAATGATGAAGCTTGTGAGGAAGGCATGTCAAAAACTGAGACAGCCTGAAAGCCAGGCCTCTTGCACCAAGCAATTAGCCAAGTTGTGGATGCAAAGGAAAAGTTCTTGAAGGAAATGGAAAGTGCTACTGCAGTGCCCACACGAATGACAAGAAGGTGAAACAGCCTTATTGCTGAGATGGAGAACGTTTGAGTGGTCTGGATAGAAAAAGCCAAACCAGCCATGACATTCCCCTAAGCCAAAGCCTAATCCAGAGCAAGGTCCTAACTCTCTTCAATTATATGAAGGGTGAGACATGTGAGAAAGCTGTAGGAGAAAATTATGAAGCTAGGAGACATTGGTTCACGAGATTTAGGGAAAGAAGCCATCTCTACACATAAAAGTACACGGTAAAGCAGCAAATGCTGATGCAGAAGCTGTAGCAAGTTATCCAAAAGATCTAGCTAAGATTATTGATGAAAGTGGCTAAACAACATATTTCCCAATGAGGATGAAACAACCTTCTATTGGAAGAAGATATCATCCACGACATTCATAGCTAGAGAGAAGTCAATGCCTGGCTTCAAGGCTTCAAAG
Organism: Gorilla gorilla gorilla; assembly: GCF_029281585.2. Taxonomy (NCBI): domain Eukaryota; kingdom Metazoa; phylum Chordata; class Mammalia; order Primates; family Hominidae; genus Gorilla; species Gorilla gorilla. The sequence goes on along the minus strand of NC_073224.2, from coordinate 59,202,881 downwards.
CTTCAAAGGACAGGCCAACTCTCCAGTTAGGTGATAATGCAGCTGGTGACTTTAATTGAAGCCAATGCTCATCTGCCATTTAAAAAATCCTTGGGCCCTTACAAATTATGCTGAGTCTACTCTGCCTGTGCTCTATAAATAATACAAAGCCCAGATGACAATACATCTGCTTACACCATGTTTTACTGAACATTCTAAGCCCACTGTTGAGATCTGCTGCTCAGAAACAAAGACTCCTTTCAAAACATGACCGCTCATTGACAATGCACCTGGCCACCCAAGAAACTCTAATGAGATATAAAAGGAGATTAATGTTGTTTTCATGCCTGCTAAAACAATATTCATTCTGCAACCCATGGATCAAGGAGTAATTTTGACTTTCAAGTCTTATTATTTAAGAAATACATTTCATTAGGGCTACAGCTACCATAGGTAGTTATTCTTCCAACAAATCTGGGGAAAGTAAATTGAAAACCTTCTGGAAAGGATTCACCATTCTAGATGCCATTAAGAACATTCATGATTCATAGGAAGAGGTCAAAACAGCAACATTAACAGGAGTTTGGAAAAAGTTGATTCCAACCAGCTCTCATGGATGACTTTAAGGGGTCCAAGACTTCTTCGAGGAAGTAACTGCAGATGTGATGGAAACAGCAAGCAAACTAGAATTCTAAGTGGAACCTGAATATGTGACTAAATCGCTGTAATATCGTAATAAAACTTGAACAGATGAGGAGTTACTTCTTATGGATGAGGAAAGAAAGCAGTTTCATGAGATGAAATCTACTCCTGGTGAAGATGCTGTGAAGAGTGTTGACAATAATGAATTTAGAATATTACATAAACTTAGTTGATTAAGCAACAGAAGGGTTTGAGAAGATTGACTCCAATTTTGAAAGAAGTCCTACTGTGGATAAAATGCTATCAAATAGCACCATATGCTAGAAAGAAATCTCTCATGAAGGTAGGAGTCAATTGATGTGACAAATTTCATTGCTGTTTTATTTTAAGAAAAAGACAACCACCCCAACCTTCTACAGCCACCTCCCTAATCTGTCAGCAGCCGTCAATACTGAGGCAAGAACCTCCACCAGCAAAAAAAAAAAAAAAAATGATGATTTGTTAAAAGCTGAGATTATCATTACCATATTTTAGTAATAAAGTATTTTTCAATTAATGTATATACATTTTTTAGACACAATGCTATTGCACACTTAATAGACTATAGGACAGTATAAACCCAATGTTTATATGCACTGGGAAACAAAAAACTTGGTGTAATTCACTTTATTGCAATATTCACTTTATTGCAGTGGTCTGGAACTGAACCCACACTATCTCTGAGCTATGAGTAAAGAATACTTAAAAAGTGTTTCTTAAATTTTAGTGTTCTTACTTTTTATGGCATTTCATTAATAATGTATATTTCTGGGCTTTAATCCAGGCCTCTTTAATCATTAGTTTTGAAGGTGAGACTCAAGAATATGCATGTTTAACAGGCTCTCCAGGTAAGTCAGTCTTACCAGAAGAGAGCAAGCAGTCTGAGACTACACTCTGAGAAACACTATTTAGGATATTGAAATCAGTTAACAAGAGATGCTGGGAAAAAAAGTATCCTTTATCCTGATAAACTGTCTCCTCTTGTACATTTCTTCTTTCTGTCATTACGTCTCTATGTTCCCCCATGTCACATTACATTTTATCATTTTTTCATGTTATAAAATATATGCTTGATGCAATTACCATCTCCCATCTATTCATAACTCAAATCTTTCTTAACACTCCAAAACTGTTGAATCTTCATTTACTAGTAATACATGTGCTGACATTAGCTATAGATTACATACCATGAATCACTATCATGAAAAAGAATAATAGGAAAATGTAGAAATCTGTAACAACTTTTTATGTTAAAAGGTTTTAAATATCTTCTGAAAATCTGTAGCTAACATAAAAGGAAATATTTCACTTTGGTCCCACTCCTTTTATTCAACATCTTATTATGTCAGGGAAAGTAGATCACAGCACAAAACAGAGCATGTGCTCAGGATCTCATAGAATTTCCACTTCTACATGCTACACCACTATGTGACTCCAAGTTTAAAATTGTAGATATCATTTTATTTAAAATACAGTAACACTTTACTCCTATAATTTTCTTTTTTTTCTTTCTTTTTTTTTCTTTTATTTTATTATTATTATACTTTAAGTTTTAGGGTACATGTGCACAATGTGCAGGTTAGTTACATATGTACACATGTGCCATGTTGGTATGCTGCACCCATTAACTGGTCATTTAGCATTAGGTATATCTCCTAAAGCTATCCCTCCTCCCTCCCCCCACCCCACAACAGTCCCCAGAGTGTGATGTTCCCCTTCCTGTGTCCATGTGTTCTCATTGTTCAGTTCCCACCTATGAGTGAGAATATGCAGTGTTTGGTTTTTTGTTCTTGCGATAGTTTACTGAGAATGATGCTTTCCAATTTCATCCATGTCCCTACAAAGGACATGAACTCATCATTTTTTATGGCTGCATAGTATTCCATGGTGTATATGTGCCACATTTTCTTAATCCAGTCTATCATTGTTGGACATTTGGGTTGGTTCCAAGTCTTTGCTATTGTGAATAGTGCCACAATAAACATACATGTGCATGTGTCTTTATAGCAGCATGATTTATAGTCCTTCGGGTATATACCCAGTAATGGGATGGCTGGGTCAAATGGTATGTCTAGTTCTAGATCCCTGAGGAATCGCCACACTGAATTCCACAATGGTTGAACTAGTTTACAGTCCCACCAACAGTGTAAAAGTGTTCCTATTTCTCCACATCCTCTCCAGCACCTGTTGTTTCCTGACTTTTTAATGATTGCCATTCTAACTGGTGTGAGATGGTATCTCATTGTGGTTTTGATTTGCATTTCTCTGATGGCCAGTGATGGTGAGCATTTTTTCATGTGTCTTTTGGCTGCATAAATGTCTTCTTCTGAGAAGTGTCTGTTCATGTCCTTCGCCCACTTTTTGATGGGGTTGTTTGTTTTTTTCTTGTAAATTTGTTTGAGTTCATTGTAGATTCTGGATATTAGCCCTTTGTCAGATGAATAGGTTGCGAAAATTTTCTGGTACCAAAACAGAGATATAGATCAATGGAACAGAACAGAGCCCTCAGAAATAATGCCGCGTATCTACAACTCCTATAATTTTCATACAGCTCTTAGATAAGTTTCATTATATTAATTTTCATAAACTCCTCATCTACTAAAACTGTCAAAATATTTTCATGCATATTCCTTATAATAGGGAATCACTCATCAACTTTTCATTTATTGATTTAATAAACTTAAATGCCTATTATGTATTAGCTATTAGGATACAAAAACACTTAAAGCATGATCCTTATTTTTACAGATTCTACAACACAAGAAGGAGCCAAACAAACCAACAAATATCATATGGTGCTAAAAGAAGGGAAATTCATAGAAGTATGAGAGGTAAAAAAAAAAATTCCTGGAAAAGGTGTATCTGAGCTTGGTCTTAAAGAAAGAATAGACTGAGTTGTGGAATGTGAAATGGAGAGAGGATATTCAAAGCAGAGAAAACAAGAACAACAAGTATATGTGCATTTCTTCATTCATTTATTCCTAGAGGGACAGTAAATCATAATGACTAATGACAGTAAATAAAGACAGAAATAGTGATAGTAAATAAAGATTAGAACAGAACTAAATGAAATAGAAACTAGAAAGGCAATAGAAAAGATCAATGAAACTGAACATTAGATTCTGAAAAGTTAAACTGACAAACCTTTAGCTGGTCTAACTAAAGAAAAAAATAAAGAAGCCTCAAATAAGTAAAATTGGAAATGGAAGAGGACACAGTTCAACTGATACTACAGAAATACAAAGAATCATAAGAGTCTACTATAATCAACAATTATACACCAACAAATTGAATAACCCAGAAGAAACAAATAAATTCCTAGAAACATACAACCTATCAAAACTGAATTATTAACAAATAATCAAATAATGAATAAGGAGATTGAATCAGTAGTCAAAAATCTTCCATCAGAGAAAACCCCAGACCTGATGACTCCACTGCTGAATTGTAACAAACATTTAAAGAATACCAATCCTCAAACTCTTCAAAAAAACTGAAAAGAAGAGAATATTTCCAAAGTTATTTTATGTGGCCAGCATTACTCTCACACCAAAGCCAGACAAGGAGACTCCAAAAAAAAAAGAGAATTACATCCAATGTCCCTTAAACATAGATGCAAAAATCTTCAACAAAATACTAGCAAACCAAATTCAACAGTGTTTTAAAAGGATTATCCCTGGAATGCAAGGATGGTTCAACATTCACAAATCAATAAATGTGATATACTACATTAACAGAATAAACGGCAAAAACCTTATGATCACATCAACAGATGCAGAAAGGCATTTGACAAAAATCAACACTCATGATGAAAACACTTAACAAATTATGTATAAAATAATTTATCTCATCACAATAAAAGGAAAAATATAACAAGTTCACAGCTAATATAATAGTCAATGGTAAAAAGCTAAAAAAAACCTTTCATCTAAGATAAGGAACAAGACAAGAGTTCTCATTCTCACCATTTCTTTTAAACACAGAAGTGGAAATCCTAGTTAGAGCAATTCATGAGGAAACAGAAATAAAAGGCATCCAAACTGGGGAGACGAGGGGAGGGAGGGAAGGAAGGAAGGAAGGAAAGAGGGAAGGAAGGAAGGAAGGAAGGAAGGAAGGAAGAAAGGAAGGAAGGAAGGAAGGGACGGAGGGAAGGCAGGTAGGGAGGGAGGGAAGGAGGGAGGGAGGGAAATTGTTTGCTCATGGCATATTACATGCGGAAAACTCTAAAGACTTGAGCAAAAAAACTGTTGGAACTAATAAGCAAAATCAGTAAAGTAGGAAGATACACAATCAACGTATTAAAAAGTAGCATTTCTATACATTAATAACTCTCCAAAAAGAAAGCAAGAAAACAATTAAATTTACGATAGCATAAAAAAATACTTGGGAATAAAATTAACCAAAGAAGTGAAAGACCTATACAATGAAAGCTGTAACACTAATAAAAGAAACTGAAAATGACAAAATAAATAGAAAAATATTCCATGTTCACGTGTTCATGGATGGAAGAATTAGCATTGCTAAACTATCCTTACTACCCAAAGGGATCTACAGTTCAACGTAATTCCTACCAAGGTTCCAATGATATTTTTCTCAGAAATATAAAAATCAATCCTAAAATTCATATGGAACCACAAAAGACCTCAAATAGACAAAAGAATCTTGAATAAAAGGAGCAAAGCTGGAGATATCACATTATCTGATCTCAAAATATACTATGAAGCCATAATAACCAAAATGGCATGGTACTAGCATAAAAACAGATATACAGACATATGAAATAGAATAGAAAACCCAAAAATAAATCCATACATTTCCCATCAACTGATCTTCAACTAAGGTGCTAAGAACACAAAATGGAGAAGGACATCCATGTGCAGAAGAATAAAATAGGGCACTTATCTCAGATTATATATAAAAATCAATTCAAAATGGATTTATAAACTTAAGACCTGAAACCATAAAATTACAAGAAGAAAACACAGGAGAAAAGCTTCTCAACACTGGTCTGAGCAAAGATTTTTTGGATCATGACTTCAAAAGCACAGGCAACGAAAGCAAAAATAGACAAATATGATTACACAAAGGAAATAACAGAGTGAAGAGACAATCTCTGCAATGGGAGAAAATATTTGTAAATTATATCTGATAAGGAATTGATATCCAAAATATATAAAGAACTCAAACAAATTAATAACAAGAAAATAAATAACCCAATTAAAAATGGGCAAAATATTTGAAAAAAAAAACATTGATCATAAGAAGACATACAAATGGCCAACAGTGAAAAAATGTTCAACATCACTAATCATCAGAGAAATGCAAATTAAAACCACAGTGAGACATCATGTCATACCTGTTAGGATTTTTATTATCAAAAAGACAAGAGATAAGTTTTGGCCAGGATGTGGAGAAAAGGTAACCCTTGTACCTTACTGGTGGGAATGTAAGTTGGTATAACCATTATGGAAAACAGTATGGAAGTTTCTCAAAAAACCAAAAATAGAACTATTATATGATCCAGCAATTCTGCTTCTAGGAATATATCCAAAGGAAATGAAATCAGTATGCTGAAGATCTATCTGCATTACATGTTCAATACAGCATTACTCAACAATAACAAATATATGGAATCAACCTAACTGTCCATGAATGGATGAATACAAAAAGAAAATGTGGTATACACACACACACACACACACACACACACACACACACACACAATGGAACACTATTAACCCTTTATAAAGAAGAAAATTCTGTCAAGTGCAACAACATGATTCAATCTGGAGGACATTATGCTAAGTAAAATAAGTCAGGCATCAAAAGACAAATAGTACACGATTTCACTAAAAAAGTCAAACTCAGAGAAGCAGAGAATAGAATGGTAGTTACCAGGGTTTGGGGTAAAGTAGACAAAATTTTAATTAGACAAGAGGAATAACAAGTTCAGGAATTCTATTGTTCAACATGGAGAGTACAGTTAATAACTATAATGCATAGTTAGTAACTGTATTAAATACTTGAAGATTGCTAGGAGAGTAGATTTTAAACGTTCTCACCACAAAAAATGTTAATTACATGAGTTAACTGATATGCTACTTAGCTTGATTTAGTCATTCCACAATCCAAATTGATGTTAATTAATTTAGCCATTCTATAATCAAATTCCAATATCAGAACATCATGTTATATATCATAAATATATACAATTTTTATTTGTCAAAAAAATAATGGCCAGGCACATTGGTTCATGCCTGTAACCCCAAACCACTAGGAGGCTGAGGTGAGAGGATCACCTGAGATCAGGAGATCAAGAATAGCCTAGGCAACATAGCAAGATCCCATATCTCCAAAAAAAAAAAAAATTAAACCAGGCTATACCATGGTTACTGAATTTTCCTTATGTGACATAGGAATTTATCTCCAAAGAAGTACTGAAGATTAGTTGAGAATGATCTCCCCTCTCCAAAACTACATGGGATTTATTTTATCAAATAATAAGTACTCAGATGTTTCCTCACAATAACAATATAGTTATCCAAGGCCCACCAGAGACTTTTGAAATAAATTTTTATTCAATTACCTGGTAAGAATAATCTTAAGAAACAAAAATAAGATTTTTCAATTTATGTCAATAAAATTAAATAAACATTTGATAGAACTGAGGGCATGTTTACAAAATGGAATGGTGATTTTATCAGAGGTGGATGATCTTGAGGATTTTTACCCTAATATTATAATTTATACACTTTAGTGAATGTACTATGTTATCTTAGTGTTCTCTTTTGGTCATAAAGAGGTTACCTTTAATGAAACAGAAATCTCCCTATGTCCCTAATCTTAGAGTCTTTACTTATTATTTACGGTTGTTATCACTGTAATATGCAAATATTTGAGTATTCAGAATCGCTTTTTGTGTGTAATAATAAAAACATGTTAAGGAGAGATTTGACTAAAATTTATTTAGCACCCAACATTGACAAGGTCCTATGCAAGAAACTGGATATATAGAATGGAATCATAAATGGTCCCAGTATTAGAAAGGTTCATAATCTATTGAGAAAATTGATATGTAAATGAATAAGACAGTTATTAAAAATGTCAATATAAAAAGACATATATGAACATTACCTTTGATTTCTTATTTCTCTCTACTCTGTCTAACCCATAAGTAAGAGTTGACAATTCTACCTCTCAAACGTAAACAAATTCTGTCCTGCTTCACTCCATCTTGTTTACTACCACCATCACTTCTCTCCTGGACAACTGCAAAAGCCTCATAATTGGACTTTTGCCACCTCTCTCTCCTCTAACATATTTTCACATGGTAATCTGGGCAACCTTTACAAAATATAGATCAGATCCAATCATGTGCCAGCTAAAACTTCCCTATAGCATACTGTTCCATTTAGAATAAAAGGTAAACTCCTTATGCCTTCAAAACCTTGTATGATCTGTCCCTTTTATGCCATTCTAACCTCATTTAGTACAACTCTTTTCCGTGCCCACATTTCATTTATTCTGATCTTAGAAAATGCCAAGTTCTCTCCCTTCTTTAGGTCTTTGTAACAATTCCCTCTACCTGTAACCATGTGCTTCTTTTCATATCTCAAAACTGATTCCTTCTTTAGACGTAGCTTAAATATCACCTTTTCAGTAGTGCCTTTTCTAGTCACTCAATCTAAATTGGCCATCCAGTCAATGTCTCATATACTCTGAACTTTTTGCTCACTGATATTTTTCTTATTTGCTGTTTGTTTGTTTGTTAACCCATTTCCTTCACTAGAAATATCAGCTTCATAACAGAAGGCTACACATCTCTGAATCTCAAGTGCTTGGAGTAGCAGCACCTGACACAAAATAAATAATCCATATGTAATTGTTAGAGTGAATAAACAAATAAAATGTGTTCAAACTAATAGACGCACAGAAAAAAGAGAACAGACTTAGTGACGGGGAGGGACACTCAGGGAAGACTTTAGAGAGGTGAAAATACATATTAAAAAGAGAAATTACAATAACATGGGATAAATGCTACAAATGAGATATGAATAAAAATCTAAAGGAGGGATCAGTTCCAAGATGGCCAAATAGGAACAGCTCTGGTCTGCAGCTCCCAGTGTGATCGATGCAGAAGACAGGTGATTTCTGCATTTCCGATTGAGGTACATGGTTCATCTCATTGGGACTGGTTGGGCAGTGGGTACAGCCCACGGAGGGCAAGCCAAAGCAGCGTGGGGCATCGCCGCACCCGGGAAGCACAAGGGGTTGGGGAATTTCCCTTTCCTAGCCAAGGGAAATTGTGACAGACTGTACCTGGAAAAATGGGACATTTCTGCCCAAATACTGCGCTTTTCCCACGGTCTTAGCAATCAGCAGACCAGGAGAGTCTCTTCTGCGCCTGGCTCAGTGGGTCCCACGCCCACAGAGCCTTGCTCACTGCTACCGCAGCAGTCTGAGATTGACCTGTGAGGCAGCAGCCTGGCGAGGTTAGGGGCGTCCGCCATTGCTGAGGCTTGAGTAGGTAAATAAAGGGGCCAGGAAGCTTGAACTGGGCAGAGGCCACTGCAGCTCAGCAAAGCCTACTGCCTCTATAGACTCCACCTCTGTGGGCAGGGAATAGCTGAACAACAGGCAGCAGAAACTTCTGCAGACTTAAACGTCCCTGACAGCTCTGAAGGGAGCAGTGGTTCTCCCAGCACGACATTTGAGCTCTGAGAATGGACAGACTGCCTCCTCAAGCAGGTCCCTGACTCCCTGTAGCCTAACTGGGAGACACCTCCCAGTAGGGGCTAACAGACACCTCATACAGGCAGGTACCCCGCTGGGACGAAGCTTCCAGAGGAAGATCAGGCAGCAATATTTACTGTTCTGCAGCCTCCACTGTTGATACTCAGGCAAACAGGCTCTGGAGTAGACCTCCAGCAAACTCCAACCAACCTGCAGCTGAGGGACCTGACTGTTAGAAGGAAAACTAACAAACATAAAGGAATAGCATCAACATCAACAAAAAGGACATCCACACCAAAACCCCATCTGTAGGCAACCAACATCAAAGACCAAAGGTAGTATTCTCTGACGGTAGTTTGAATTTCTGTGGGATCCGTGGTGATATCCCCTTTATCATTTTTTATTGCGTCTATTTGATTCTTCTCTCTTTTTTTCTTTATTAGTCTTGCTAGTGGTCTATCAATTTTGTTGATCCTTTCAAAAAAACCAGCTCCTGGATTCATTAATTTTTTGAAGGGTTGTTTTTGTCTCTACTTCCTTCAGTTCTGCCCTGATTTTAGTTATTTCTCGCCTTCTGCTAGCTTTTGAATGTGTTTCCTCTTGCTTTTCTAGTTCTTTTAATTGTGATGTTAGGGTGTCAATTTTGGATCTTTCCTGCTTTCTCTTGTGGGTATTTAGTGCTATAAATTTCCCTCTACACACCGCTTTGAATGTGTCCCAGAGATTCTGGTATGTTGTGTCTTTGTTCTCGTTGGTTTCAAAGAACATCTTTATTTCTGCCTTCATTTCGTTACGTACAAGGAAGGAGTTGAATCTCTGAATAGACCAATAACAGGCTCTGAAATTGTGGCAATAATCAATAGCTTACAAACCAAAAAGAGTCCAGGACCAGATGGATTCACAGCCAAATTCTACCAGAGGCACAAAGAGGAGCTGGCACCATTCCTTCTGAAACTATTACAATCAATAGAAAAAGAGGGAATCCTCCCTAACTCATTTTTTGAGGCCAGTATCATCTGGATACCAAAGCCTGGCAAAGACACAACAAAAAAAGAGAATTTTAGACCAATATTTCTGATGAACATTGATGCGAAAATCCTCAATAAAATACTGGCAAACCAAATCCAGCAGCACATCAAAAAGCTTATCCACCACTATCAAGTTGGCTTCATCCCTGGGATGCAGGGCTGGTTTAACATACGCAAATCAATAAATGTAATCCATCACATAAACAGAACCAATGACAGAAACCACATGATTATCTCAATAGATGCAGAAAAGGCCTTTGGCAAAATTCAACATCCCTTCGTGCTAAAAACTCGCAATAAACTAGGTATTGATGGAACATATCTCAAAATAATAAGAGCTATTTATGACAAACCCACAGCCAATATCATACTGAATGGGCAAAAACTGGAAGCATTCCCTTTGAAAACCAGTACAAGACAAGGATGCCCTCTCTCCTATTCAACATAGTGTTGGAAGTTCTGGCCAGGGCTATCAGGCAAGAGAAAGAAATAAAGTGTATTCAATTAGGAAAAGAGGAAGTCAAATTGTCCCTATTTGCAGATGACATGATTGTCTATTTAGAAAACCCCATCATCTCAGCCCAAAATCTCCTTAAGTTGATAAGCAACTTCAGCAAAGTCTGAGGATACAAAATCAGTGTGCAAAAATCACAAGCATTCCTGTACACCAATAACAGACAATCGGAGAGCCAAATCATGAGTGAACTCCCATTCACAATTGCTACAAAGAGAATAAAATACCTAGGAATCCAACTTACAAGGGATGTGAAGGACCTCTTCAAGGAGAACTACAAACCACTGCTCAACAAAATAAAAGAGGACAAAAACAAATGGAAGAACATTCCACACTCATGGATAGGAAGACTCAATATTGTGAAAATGGCCATACTGCCCAAGGTAATTTATAGATTCAATGCCATCCCCATCAAGCTACCAATGACTTTCTTCACAGAATTGGAAAAAAAACTACTTTAAAGTTCATATGGAACCAAAAAAGAGCCCACATTGCCAAGACAATCCTAAGCAAAAAGAACAAAGCTGGAGGCATCACGCTACCTAACTTCAAACTATACTACAAGGCTACAGTAACCAAAACAGCATGGTACTGGTACCAAAACAGAGATATAGGCCAATGGAACAGAACAGAGGCCTCAGAAATAACACCACACAACTACAACCATCTGTTCTTTGACAAATCTGACAAAAACAAGAAATGGGGAAAGGATTCCCTATTTAATAAATGGTGCTGGGAAAACTGGTTAGCCATACGTAAAAAGCTGAAACTGGATCCCTTCCTTACACCTTGTACAAAAATTAATTCAAGATGGATTAAAGACTTAAATGCTAGACCTAAAACCATAAAAACCCTAGAAAACCTAGGCAATACCATTCAGAACATAGGCATGGGGAAGGACTTCATGACTAAAACACCAAAAGCAATGGCAACAAAAGCCAAAATAGACAAATGGGATCTCATTCAACCAAACAGCTTCTGCATGGCAAAAGAAACTACCATCAGAGTGAACAGGCAACCTACAGAATGGGAAAAAATTTTTGCCATCTACCCATCTGACAAAGGGCTAATACCCAGAATCTACAAAGAACTTAAACAAATTTACAACAAAAAAACAACACCATTAAAAAGTGGGAAAAGGATAGGAACAGATGCTTCTCAAAAGGAGACATTTATCCTGCCAACAGACATATGAAAAAAGGGTCATCATCACTGGTCATCAAAGAAATGCAAATCAAAACCACAATGAGATACCATCTCATGCCATTTAGAATGGCGATCATTAAAAAGTCTTGTAAGAAACAACAGATGCTGGAGAGGATGTGGAGAAATAGAAAAGCTTTTACACTGTTGGTGGGAGTATAAATTAGTTCAACCATTGTGGAAAAAAGTGTGACGATTCCTCAAGGATCTAGAACTAGAAATACCATTTGATCCAGCGATCCCATTACTGGGTATATACCCAAAGGATTATAAACTATGCTACCATAAAGACATATGCACATGTAGGTTTATTGTGGCACCATTCACAATAGCAAAGACTTGGAAACAACCCAAATGTCCATCAATGATAGACTGGATTAAGAAAATGTGGCACATATACGCCATGGAATACTATGCAGCCATAAAAAAGGATGAGTTCATGTCCTTTGCAGGGACACGGATGAAGCTGGAAACCATCATTCTCAGCAAACTATCACAAGGACAGAAAACCAAACATTGCATGTTCTCACTCATAGGTGGGAACTGAACAATGAGAACACTTGGACACAGGGCGGGAACATCACACACCAGGGCCTGTTGGCAGGCAGGGGCCTGGGGGAGGGATAGCATTAGGAGAAATACCTAATGTAAATGATGAGTTAATGGGTGCAGCAAACCAACATGGCACATGTATACCTATGTAACAAACCTGCACATTGTGCACATGTATCCTAGAACTTAAAGTATAATTTAAAAAGAAAACAGAAAAAGAAAAAGAAAAAAAAATCTAAAGAATAGAAAAGACAGAATGATCAATGTAAGGGTTGACGTTTGAAGAGGCTATGGCGGAATGACAGGAAGCATATTAACACTGATGGTATAGTATGGCATAGACAAAACCTGACATTGTGAAATGTATGTATGAAGGAATGTGATTGCATATTACATTAGAATAGGAAATTGGAAAGGATTTGGAGCCCAGAGAGGGACCAAGCACCGTATATAGTGTGATACTCCATGAAAGTGGCAGAACCAGGATACAAATCCAGATCTATTGGATTCCAAGCCAATACTCTTCACAGGGGTACAGACCTGCCATTAGTGACACTCAATAGTGTGACCAAGAACACAAAGCCAAAGGATGTATGTGGTATATTTAACTGAAATCTTAATTTTAATATGAAGGTAAGAAGAGGGTAATACAACCAGTATTTAAAATGTTTTCACTTTAAAATAAACACTGCTATGTTGTGATATAGAATGTACAACATGTATAAATGTTTTGGAAAAATGCAGAATGCTTCCTAAACTGTGACTGTCAGTGGGCTTCTACAGCCACCCCCTTATACTCTTTAAAAATATGTATTCTCTTCTGCCATGGGGGGCACTTTTTTGGATAGAAAAGTTTGAGAAATACACATTTTTATTACTCAATGAAAGGTAGAAAAGGTTTTGGGGGAACATTAAAAAAGATTTTTCCAATTTGAATCTTTATCATTTTCCTCCCTGATAGAGTTAGAATTTGGGCAAGCAGAATTATTTTGAATATCTATTTAAATACATGTGAGTTCCTTCACTATTAAATAAGTTTCCTAACAGTAATCTAGATTATCAGTTAAAAAGGCCTATATTCATGGAGAGCCCGTAAGTTTATAGTTCTAGATGAGGGTCTTGGATTGACACACTAAATTCAATCAGAGTGCATGAATAAATAAAATGTGTTTAAAGCAATATAGGCACAGAAAAAAAGGAGTACAGACTTAGAGAGGGGGAGGGACACTCAGGGAAGACTTTAGAGAGATGAAGTCAATATAAAAAAGATAAATTACAATAACATGGGATAAATTCTATAACTCAGACATGAACAGAGCTCTAAAGGAATAGAAAAGATGAGATGATTGACCTAAGGGTTGACATTCTAACTATTATAGCCACTTGCCATAGCTACATTGCGGTATAGAATATACAATGTATAAATGTCTTGGAAAAATGCAGAATGCTCCCTAAAATGTGCTTATCAGTGAGCTCATACAGCCACCCCCCATACTCTTTAAAAAATGCATTCTCTTCTGCCATGAGGGGCACTCTGTTGGATAGAAAAGTTTGAGAAATACACATTTATATTACTATATGAATGGTAGGAAAGGTTTTGGGGGAAAGGTTTGGTTTTGCCATGGTCCTTAGCCATGGCGAATGTATGGTAAGATGAGCAGAAAAAACTTCGGTTCCAGGGGCCTTAATAACAAGCAATGTACAGAAGAGAACAATTTCCTTCATTGTATTAGTATGAGATAAAAGTAAGAGACCTGAAAATAATGGCTTAAGTCTTTGTAAAGCTGCTAGCTAAAGAAAGACGGTAATGTCAGAGTTGTGGATTTAAGGAACTGTTTCTGGGATTCCTTCCAAATCCATTATCTAAAGAGAAATTCATACAAATGGAACCCACTATCATCCATCTAAGCTATGTTTATTTCAAAGTATCATGGAATGTTAGAGATGAGAGGTATCTCAAACTCAGTGATATTTTACTCTAACTCATGTTACAATGCAGAAACTGAGACCAAAAGAGGTTAAGAAGTCAACTGTCAATGAAAATACAGCCTATTACTGGATGACGTATAAACATTAAAATATATATGTTTTAACACAATACTTTAATTAAATATTAACAGTTTAAATAATAATAATAAAGCAAGGATAGTTGGTAGCTTATGCTTTGTTGACTGAAAGGAGTGTCCAGGGGAGGGGAAGATTTGATCAAAGGATACAAAGTTTCAGTTAGACAAGAGAAATAGGTTTTTGAGATCTACTGCATGGTACAGTGACCACGGTTAATGCTAATGTATTGTACATTTCAAAATTGCTAAAAGAGTAGGGTTTTTGTTTTTGTTGTTGTTGTTGTTGTTTCTTTGAGATGGAGTCTCACTCTGTCGCCCAGGCTGGAGTGCACTGGCACAATCTCGGCTCACTGCAACCTCTGTCTCCCAGGTTCAAGCTATTCTCCTGCTTCAGCCTCCTGTGTAGCTGGGATTACAGGCGTGTGACACCTTGCCTGGCTAATTTTTGTATTTTTACTAGAGACGGGGTTTCACCATGTTGGCCAGGTTGGTCTCAAACTCCTGACCTCAGGTGATCCACCCCCATCAGCCTCACAAAGTGCTGGGATCACCAGCATGAGCCACTGTGCCCGGCCTAAAAAAGTAGACTATAAATGTTCTCAGCATTCTAAAAAATGTGAGGTGATAGATATGTTAATTAGCTTGATATAATCATTCTACAATGTGTATGTGTGTATCGAAACATCACATTGTACCCCATAAACACATACTATTGTCAATTAAAATTTTTAAAAAATAAAATACAACAAAAATTATACAATTGAAATATTTTTAAAATGATAACTAGGAGAACACTGTCTTTCCTTATACCTATGTAACAAACCTGCACGTTGTGCACATGTACCCTAAAACTTAAACTATAATACAAAAAAAAAAGTCCCTCCCTTTAAGGGACCTCCCTAGTTAGCCTCACATAGTAGCTAGAACTACAGGTGTGTACCACCACATCCAGCTAATTTTTGTATTTTTTGTAGAAACAGGGTTTCACTATGCTGCCCAGGCTGGTTAGTCCTCTTTTAAAGGCTTTCCAAGTGATTCAGATAGGTCCACCAATTAAGATTATCTAGAATAATCTTCTTTATTTATAGTCAAATGATTAGGAGTTTTAATTTTATCTTTAAAATACCTTCATAACGAAACTTAAATTACTGTTTGATGGAATAATTGGGGATGGTAGCCTAGCCAAGTGGACACATTAATAAAACCAGCATGAGGGGGACAAACTCAGTTTTTGTTGGGAAATGTCCTCATGTCACTTATAATTAAAAGGTGTTTTGTTTGGCATAGAATTTTAGGTATTTCTTGCTCAACACATTGAAGATGTCATGCCAGTATCTTCTAGATTCCATTGTTACTGATGTGAAGTAAGCAGTCAATATGTTGCTCCTTTGAAGGTAATCTTTTCTTCTTTTCCTTTAAATAGGAGAAGAAAGTTTTTCTTCTCTGAACATTTTAAAGCTTGTTTCTTCTTTCAACATGTTAAACATGGCTATTTTCATATTCTATTTCTGATAATTCCAATATTTAAAGTCTCTGCAAGTCAGTTTCATCTGTTGTTTCTGCTAGCTCTCATTTATAATTTCTTTCGTTGTATTTTTAATAATTTTTTTCTTTTTTTTTTTTTTTTGAGATAAGAGTCTCACTCTGTCGCCCAGGCTGGAGTGCAGTGGTGCAATCTCAGTCACTGCAAGCTCCTCCTCCCAGGTTCACACCATTCTCCCGCTTCAGCCTCCCAAGTAGCTGGGATTACAGGCACGTGCCACCATGCCCAGCTAATTTTTTTTTTTTTTTTTAGTAGAGACAGGGTTTCACCGTATTAGCCAGGATGGTCTCGATCTCCTGACCTCATGATCCGCCCGTCTCAGTCTCCCAAAGTGCTGGGATTACAGGTACCTGTTGCTAGGATCTAATAATTTTCTCCTGTGAGTCACTGTGCCTGGCCCTTTTAATAATTTTTAACAGCAAAATTTCCTTTTGGAATTTTAGCTGGAAGAATTATTTCATGCCTGGCTGAAGGTGATTTCCTGAAGAGGGAATATATGTTTGCCTCTTCCTGAGGTCTGGGGGCACTAACATTTAGGGTCCTTTAAATTTCGTTTAAGTTTTGTCAGCCAAAATCAGAAAATATTAATTCACATTGCAAATTTCTGTGCAGACTGACATGTGGTTACTTCTTAACAGCATTTTTCCCTTCCCTCTACCCAGCACTAATGCTTTGGATGTATGAGTTTCCTTACAGACCCCCAGGAAACTGACTGAGAAAGCAAACACCTTTATTTCTAGTTTACCTGTACATTAAGTCTTCTCAGAATTACAGGAACTGGGCCTCCTACTACACTTCTCATCTTGTAAAGTGAGCACTAGGCTTTGTCTCCTATACTGTCTCAACATAAGGAGTTTTTTAAATATTACATTTTAAATTGCAGTATGTAGGTTATCTATGGATCCTACCCTGCCATATTATCAGAGATAAAACTTCACTTTAACTCTTTCCTTAAAATTATATGCTGCTCTCCTGGGTCAAAGTCCTCTCAAATTTGAAGCATAAGCTGTTCTAAGAGATAACCTGAATAATTCTAGACCTATAATGGATCACAAAGTCATAGTCATAAATCTTTTGTACCTAATAAATATTTTTATATTTTTTCAGCCATATGAGTAGTATCTTTGAGGATTCATCTGTGTTAGTTTTTTACCAACTGACTCTTCTTTTAGAAGTTTGTGAAACTCTGTCAACGAGAATCTTTTCAATCCTTTCAGGGCTATCTTCACGTATCACTTTTTAAAGAATCATGAGCATATCAAGTTCTAGAAGACAGCCAATTTGTGCAAGTAAGACTATCCACATTGTCCACATAATTAGCTCTTTGGTTGACCATTTTCATATTTTACATTTAACGTCCTTGAACAAACTGTATTTTTTAAAAGTCCTACACAGATATGTATTTTGTTAATGTAATTTCTCTAAGAATGAGGCAGACATTAAGATTTGCTGAGCATCAACAAGGCACCATGCATTGTGCTGAGAGTGTACATGTGTTAATTCACATAAACCTTATTATAATCCTGTGAGGTAGGTGGTAATATTTCTATTTTAAAGAAAAAGAAATATGTACTCATGTAAAACAGATATTCTGCGATACAGTCAAAATGTAACCCAACTATACATGACTCCTAAAAAGTAAACGCTTCTGTAACTATGCAAAAAAATTACTGTTCTATTAACTTTATTAAGTGGTAAGGAACTAGTTACAGAAGTTCATGATCAAAGGGAAATAAGTTAGATATTCTACCTACCCATTCAGTCCCTAACCCCCATATAATTTAATCTTCACAACTCAGTTTTGATAATGGAAGATAGTGCCTCTTCTTGATAGAGAAAAATACAAAAAGGTACTGATATTTTACTCAACAAGCATGCACTGCATGACTAGCTTAGGACTGTACTGTGCTATACTTCAGCATTTATAAAGCACTATCACTTGATCTTCCTTTCAACCCTGGGAAGTAATTGAGTCTATGCTTGGAGACCTCTAGGGACAAAAAGATCCAAAAGCAGCCCACTCTATTTTTTGGAAATTCACAGGACATCTCTGATCCTGAAATCCATGCTCCTTAAGTTTGTGTACAGGATAACCTTAACCCTTTCCTTAATGTAAAACTTCACTTATTGGAAGACAGGTATCTCTCCCTGCCACAGAATATTTTGTAATCTCAGATTATTTTTTAAAATTTCCTCAGAAGTAGTAGTATTAATTGTTGCCATGCTGACTTCTTTACTGACCTAATTTGAAGGTTATTTTGAGTGATATAGTATCTTCCCTTCTAACAGTTCAAAAAAATTATTAGACTGTCAGCTTCTCAAGGGCATTATTGAGTTTTTATTCATTTTTGTATCCTGGCCCTGAGCACAGTTTATGACACACAGCAGGTCTTCATTAAATGTTTAATTCACATAGTAAACTTTACACTTAACATTGTCATGCGGAATAAGAAAAACAAGTGTTAAGAACTTAATTCAAATTTTGTATACAGAAACTAAGACAACCCAATTTAAGACACTTGCTATGATTACACAATGGAATGACAGAAGCAGTGCATCCAAAATTTCTGAAATCTGATGTCTAGTTACTGCTTTTTTGAAATAGCAATTATATTTTCTGAACCAAAAATCAGGACAAACAGCATAACTATGAGTCGTCTTATTAATTCTGAATGTATGAGTATTAAAAAGTCTTACAAAGCTTAAAAAGTTAAATATTCATTTTATGAACTATTTTATAAACTATATTACAATGGAATAATCCTATCAAAATACAGTTTGTTAGTTTACCGTATCAATCCACCATACCAAAATAACTTCTTCTAAGATGCCTTATATAAGTAAAACTAGTCATGTTGCTGCTTCTTCTGTGAATGTATATTCTTCCTCAATGAGACTTTAAGCTCAGCCACATTTGATGAGAAATTTTTAATAGCAAAGTTATTATATAATATTTCTAGAGTGCTATGTCATAACTAGCTACGACTTACAAAAGAAACAAAAATTTCCTGACATTCTAGAAAAGATGCTACTCAGGGTTTGTACATAGTTTTATAGTAATACAAATGTGTAAACCTGACAATGTTCTCTTACAAAAGAAAAATGTGGAGGTCCACTCTTACCTGCTTAAAAAGCTGGAGGTTAATGGCAGTTTCCAGGAACTGTTTCATCACGCTTGAGCGGTGCTTTACAAAACTCTCCTCACAGAAAGTGATGGGCTCACCCTAGATAGAAATAAAGATTTTAAGGGCATCAATAAAAGGTTAGTCAGAGAGAACTAGTCTCTTTAAATAGGTATGTGGAGAGTGATAGAGGAAGCGTAAGGTGCAGAGGCAACAGACCCTTACACAGAATAGTTTAGGCTAGTAGAAATATTCCTCTACTAATAAGCCTGTACTACAGCTTTCTAATCCAGGATCCCATGTACTCTTAAAATTGCTCAATTTTACTCCCTCAAGTAAAAGTAAATCCCCTAAAAATAAAGATTTGACATCATCAGATTGAATTATGAGTATTAAACATATCACACATACCTGAAAATATCACATAATTTTATTGCATCCTGATTGGAAAACATTGTTACTATAAAAACTGCTGCATGATTTTTGACATTCGCACTTAGTTGTTATGATCATTAATTTGTTTTTTAATTAATGAAAAGATTTTACAATCACCTTCTCTTCATGATTGCAAAACAATTCAGGCTGGATACTTTCCAGGATAAGTCCTACTTGGCATCTGCTTTCATTAATCCTTTGCGTTAAGTAATCATATTTTTGCAAGCATCTTGTGGTAGCTCTACCAAATGCTCCTCCAAACTAGCAAGGACTTAAATCTCAAGTCCTACTGATTCCATTTTTTTCTATTTATTCCTTTGCATGAATGCAGAAAATCATCACCCACTGGCTAATTCCTACCACCTGCTATTTCCCTCATCAGCCTGAACAGCCCTTTAGCCCATTCAACACAAACAAAGTGACTAAACTTTATGACAAAAATGAAAACACAGATGAATAAAAATGATTCCTTCATTACAATGCACCTTGTAGCAATATTTATGTCATAGGAAAAAGAAAAAGTGTGCCTGTTTACCTTGTAATAGAACTTTGAAAAAAATAAGAAGAATTTAATTACAATTATAATTTAATCTTAAGGAAGACTCAATATTATTACAGATATCTTTAAGTACAATTCTGAAAATAGGTTCCTGTATAAATAAAATAATGAGAGTAACTATGTAATTAAACTATTACCACTTTCTGATAAAGTTAATACACTATAGAACTGTACTGTCACATTCAGTAGACACTAATCACATGTAGCTATGTAAATGTAAATTTATGAAGATTAATTAAAACTTCAGTTCCTCAGTCATACTAGCCACATTTGAACCGCTCAATGGTCACATGTGGTTAGTGGCTACCATATTGAACAGCACAGATATAGAACATTTCCTTCAGCATAAAAAGTTTTCCTGGATAGCACTGCTATAGAAAAAAGAAAACAAAATTCAAACAAATTATTAAAGAAGATAATTCGATAAACTCTTAAGTAGTGTCACCTACCATCAGCTACTAGCCAATGATTCATAATAAAAATGTCATTATACATTTTTATACAGATGATTGCCAATTTTTTTCAGGGGGGAGGGGTTGGGGAGGGTGTCATTCTGCCATGCAGGTGGGATTATAGTGGTTCATTCATAGCTCACTGCAGCCTTGACCTCCTGGGCTCAGGTGATCCTCCCACCTCAGCCTCCCAAGTAGCTGGGACTACAGGCACATGCCACCATGCCCGGCTAACATTTTGTATTTTCTGTAGAGAAAGGGTTTCGCTATGTTGCCCAGGTTGGTCTCAAACTCCTGGGCTCAAGTGATCTCCCCACCTCGGCCACCCAAAAAGCTGGAATTCTAGGCATAAGTCACCAACCCAGCCTATTATTGCCAATGGTAAAGAGCTACAGATGATCTTTAAATTACATATTTTTTAAACTGGACTAATTTACATAAATATATTTTGGATGATCACAAATGTACTATATTTTCCACTATCACAGAATTTATAATCTATCGGAGGAAGGCAAGCCTGTTAAAAATAAAGGTCTATTGTTTTCTAATCTCTAGTACTAGCATCATCCCTAGTTACACTGGAAGCCCAATAAATGTTTTATGATTGAATTTTAAAAATAAAATAAAAATAGCAAATGAGCTAAGCCTTATTCCATATGACATATCATCTTCACAAAAATAAATACAATTTTAAAAATAAATATAAGTAATTGCCTCTAATGGCAGTTCTGGCATCACTGCTATTACAAAGTAATCAGGACTAATAGTAACTTTAGTTTTTATGTGATAGATTTTTCCTTAAACATGTAAAGATGTATTTCAAGACAAGAAGAAATGGATGAGAGACTAAAGTCTATGCTTTCTTAAGAGTTGGGCATAGTTTAATCATTAGCCTATGTGAATTAAGCTGGAAGAATTCTGTCCTCATTAACCTTTGAGTACTTTCAATCTCTCCAGAGAACAAGTAAAGAAAAAGCTCAGATTTGCTGTCCATCCACTTGTGATGACACAAATCATGGAAAAACTTTGAACTAAACCTTCAATTTGATTAACACGGTTTATTTACTAAGAATCTCTGATAATAACAAAAGGCAAAGCACTGACACATTAGAATTTTCTCTCAAGGAGAAAAATAAGTCTTTATTAATAATGCTTTAAAGTTGTATATATTAATATACAAGAACCTCAATTACTGCCATCACTGGAAGCCTCAATTATTGTCATCCTTAAGGCATATGCTATGAAAGAGATATTAATAAATGACTCTTATGAGTTCTTTAAAATCAAAGTTGAATTGAATGACATGAGAAGAATTCTGCCTATGATTTTAACCCAGGTTATGAGTATTTGAAGTTCATGTGGTTAACTACATTGTTAAACATTTCGTGGCAAAATCAATAGGACTAGTTTGTCAACTGATATGCAGTGATGTTTTTCAAAGTGTGATCCAAGGTCAGACTTTTCCACAGGATCTGTAACAACAAAAGTATTTTCATAATAATGTAAGTCATTATTGTCACTCTTCACTCTCATTTTCTCCTGAGATCCAACAGTGTTTCCCAAAAGCTACATGGTTGGCAATATTGCAATAGACTGAATACGGAATCAAATATCAGAATCCAGCTGACTTCTATTAAGCCAGATATTAAAGAGATCTGAAAAAAATGTAAAACAATGATATTGTTCAGACTAAATTTTTTTAGGAATATAGCAATTTTTCACAAAAATGTTTTATATTCATATTTAATTAGTTTATATTGCTTTTTAAATAAATGTATATTTTTTCAGTTTTAATTTCTAATATGGTAAATATTTATACATATACCTCACATAAATTAAGGTTCTTTGATAATTTTTAAGAGTATAAAGACATCCAGAGACCAAAATGTTTGAGAACCACTGACAGACAGTAACAAGTAGGGGTCAAAGGTGACTTCCAGATTTCTAGATTAAGGGTCATAAAATGACATTATTTATTAGAGACTGAAAATATAGAAAGAAAACCACATTTAAGGAGAAGTTGATAAAATCAATTTTGGCATATGTTTTCGGTAGTATTCCTACTGGAGCCTGAGACAGGGGTTCTTGGTTCAATTGATTTTCACAGATCACTCTCAGGAAAAAGGTATTAAAGAAAACAAGACGGGGCAGAGGAAAAAGTCAAGCAAGAATATGGTCTCAACTGGAGACGAGCTTCAGCCAAATCCCATGGGAAAGCACTGACTGTATCACAGAGTTGATCCCACTTTGAGGCAGAGAGGCCAGCTTCTTATATCCCATATAAGAAGTGGTCTTTTTCAATGGTGAGAGGTGCAAAGATGAGGGTTGAACACAGTTTTCCTGGTGAGGCACTCCCATTTAGCTAAGTGCAATTTTTCACAAAATGGCAACAACAAGTACAGGGGATCCGGGCAGGGCACCAACAATATCTACTACAGATGTCTGTGAAATACATGAAGATATGTAGCACAAAGCTAGAAACTCGTGTTAGGAAAATTTGTTATTTAATACATACTTAAGAATTATCTGTACGGACTTGAATATTAAAGTTGAGTTGATCAATCTACTTATAGAAAACGACTTATGCAATTGAGAAATACCCATCTATAATCTATTTTTTTAAATGTTGTATTGTTCATTCACAGAAAAGTAAGTAAACATATGATTCTGTGGAGACACAAAGTAACCACGTAGAAACATAAAACAATGGAAAAGAAAATCTCTTCATGAGATAATTCTGACATGAGAGAAAAACAACTGAATATTTTGCTCCATAAAACAGTGATGGGGCAAAAAGAAAGAAAGGAATCAAAAGCACTCATTTCGATGGAAAGCCCAACAAAGGAACATAAACAGCTATCAGGAAAACATAATCTGCAGTAGAATCAGAATAAAGTTTATATTACAGAGAAGAGAAACAGATTTTCTTAGGGACTTATTTTCTGCCATACATTCAAGGTTATTTTTATATATCTTATCTGTGAACTCTGGAGGTCTGGGACTAAATTCTTGATCATCTTTGCATTCCCTATGGCAGTGGTCCCCAAACTTCTTGGCACCAGACACAGGTTTCGTGGAAGACAATTTTTCCATGGACCAGAGGAGTGGGGAATAGTTGTGGGATAATTCAAGCGCATTATGTTTATTGTGTACTTTATTTATATTATTATTACATTGTAATACATAATGAAATAATTCTACAACTCACTATAATGTAGAATCAATCAGTGGGAGCCCTGAGCTTGTTTTCTTGCAACTAGATGGTCTTATCTGGTGGTAATGGGAGACAGTGACAGATCATCAGGCATTAGATTCTCATAAGGAGCATGCAACCTAGATCCCTCACATATGCAGTTCATAATAGGGGTTTTGCTCCTATGAGACAGGAGGTGGAGCTCAAGTAGTAATGTGAGCCATGGGGAGCGGCTGCAAATACAGATGAAGCTTCATTCCCTTGCCTGCCACTCACCTCCTGCCATCTGGCCTGGTTCCTAACGGGAGCTGGGGATCCCTGCCCTGCAGCACCCAACCCAGTACCCTGCATTTTGAGTGTTAAATATCTGCTAGTTACTATATGAATTATTTATATAGAATAATTAAGCCGCAAGTAAGTTATGGATGAAATACAGCTGTTTTTCTACCCTAGTATGCTGCTCAACTTCAGAGTGATAATCATTATTGACATAATGTTTGTGTTTGTTTGTTTTAAGAATAAGTATCTTTCAAGTTCTATATATTGTACCTGGAGTAGAAAACTTTGTAAGAACAAGAAAATACTTAAAACATAGATTAGATTTTATACTATCAGGACGTGTATGACTTAGCAAGAGTTCACTGTGAAAGAAAATTAGGGCATCAGAAAGAATGATAACGTAAAGAATGTGAAATATAATCCAAAACATCAACATTATACTTATTCAGTTCCTTAATGCACCTGGACTCAATGTAATGTCACCATTACAAAAGGAGTATAAACAAACTAAGCAAAAATGTCTGCATATTGATGGCTATTTTAAATTTAAAATATCTGAAAGACTCTGCTGTCAGGTATCTCATGGGAATGTTCAAATATTTGCAGATTCTCACAGGAAATAATAATAAATGATTTTCAGGTTATACAGCATTTTTCTTCTACATGTCCCAATGCTATTATTATGTAAGATACAGCAACTCTACTTTCAGAGTATATTAACCATGGAAACAGTAATTTTCTTCCATTGTTGGCACTTTAGCTAGAAGTCAATGAAAAAGAACCTCACAGTCAAACTATAAAGTTTAATCATCAGCATCAAAATATTCTATTTGTACATATTATTTTATTACTTTATCTTCAAGTTGCTGGATCTGTCTTGAAAAAAGAAAAACTACAGCTACCTACTAATGTTCTATTTACCTATGATTAAGCAACTTAAGATAGAAAAAGGAACTAATTTTTCTAAATTAGACGTTGCTGTTTCTAGCTTTTTGTGTGAATTTAAATACTTAGAAAAAATTAATAGATTGTGCATTAACTTTGTTCATACTATTAAAAATTACATTTTTCTTCCCCACAACTTAAGGCAATAAGAAAAACACTCTCCATTCTCATAAAACATATCAGTGATATATAAATGGAACACTTACTACCCAAGTCCCTAGTTCTAACTGTTCCAAAGTACTTGAGGAGAAACCATATATTATTACTGAAGCAATTAAGCAAAATTCTCTCCCTACTAATTAGAAATGAGCAGAAAGAAAGTGCCATAAAACAACTTTTATCCATTAAAAAGCCAGATGCACACCAAATATTTCTTTGGTGGTAACCATCTCTCAAGTCAACAGGTCTATCTGTGCTCAAGCAAGAGAAATGACATGAAAGGATGTGTAAAATGTTTTAGTAACCATAAAACTGTGAGTAGTACTTTTCAACTTGGATTTTTAAAACTCTAACAAGATGACAATTACAAATTTCTTAAATGTAAATGTTAAGACAAAGATTTAGTGAATGGCCTTTTAAATTATGGATGCCAACCCTGTGTTTAAATTGCTTGAGCTTAATCACTAAATACAACAACATTACTTACTGATAATGTTTTAAAGAAAATAATCAAAAAATGTTTGAAAGATAACTCCTCCACCTTGTCAAACGGAGGCCCGGATTACTAACCAATCTTTATTTTTAAAGTAACTTATTTTTTATCCATTAGCAAGGTTCAAGGCAGCCCAGGAAAGCTTGAGTGATGGAAACACATGACAGCACCTTAAGCATTAAAGGGAATAAACTTGAGTGTTACTTCTGTGCTCTCAGACAGGATAATCAAGTATGTCTTTGAATATACTAAACAATATTTTAACTCAAACATTTCTTCAGCATTAGCTGTTATTTAAAAATTTGACTTATTTTTTATAGCTTCTGACACAAGTGATACAAAGAGGTATAACTAACGACCATTTCTTAGTTATTTAATACAATCATTTAAAAGTATTGTCATGTTTAAGGCAGTGTTTTCCTTTCTGGAAAGATGCTTTGTTTGTGGTTATGCTAAAGGGATTTTCCTTACTAAATCTACTGATTTTAATATTTTATTTTTAATAATGACGACGTAAACAGCATTTACTACTTGGCAATCCAAGAAGCATCATTACTTTTTTTTAACAAATGCGAACACCAAAGCACTAATAGGTTAATTTGCCCCAAGTCATACAACTAGTTGGTCACAGAATGAGGATGAATCCAGGCAGTATGGTTACAGAGTCTTGTGCTCTTACCGCTTTTCTTCCATTCATTTAGTACATTAATTTTATCTCACATTTTTCAATTCTTAAAAAGTAGCTAACTTGCTGTTGGCTAAAATCCAAAAAAAAAGAGTAAAATATTCATTACTTTATTTAAATTTCCAACAACTTTAAGGAGTTTTATATTTTTCTCTGTAATTAAGGGTAGGTACAATTTATTGGCCAATCATGCCAAGGTAACATTTAGAGAGTGTGGATTACACACTGTAAGTAACAACAATTTAGGTTTGCCAGCTTAGACGTTTTAAGTACTTAATTTATAAAATAAGTTACTCTTCAGCAGTATTTAGCATATGTATTTAGTATCTGTATAGGGATATGCAAATCATCCTGGTGGGTATTTTTCTCATAATCCACATCCACTGGTTCCCCAGTACTCCTGTCTTCCTTCCTAAGGTCTTTGAGATTTGAGCCTTCATATTCAC
Source organism: Gorilla gorilla gorilla (assembly GCF_029281585.2). Taxonomy (NCBI): domain Eukaryota; kingdom Metazoa; phylum Chordata; class Mammalia; order Primates; family Hominidae; genus Gorilla; species Gorilla gorilla. Next base: position 59,175,814 of record NC_073224.2, on the reverse strand, counting down.
AAAGGTCCTTTCTTCCTCTTCTTCAATAAGACCATAATAGCCACACCTGTCTCCCCGCCTCTGGTCTTGCTCGACTTTGATCTAACATGAACATCATAAAAGTGAACTTTCTAATACACAACACTAAGCACTGCATTCCCATGATAAATAATTGTAAACACTGTGCATTAACTGTAAGATAAAGCTGAAACTCTCCTGATTGAAAGGTCATTTATGACTGGTTCTGCTGCCTCTATAGGAGCGAATCCTGACCCTTTTTGGTTTTATTCTTTTTTGAGAACATGGTGAAAGACATGAAAAATGCACATTTTCAATAGTTATCTCCCAGGTTTCTTGTTTCCCATACATTTAGAAGTATAATTTTCTTTTATAATTTTCGGATTCATTTTGTTTACTACTGCTAGAGAAGAAATGACTATATCACCCTTTATCACTATAAGCTCCTGCGGGGATGGGGGCGGGGCACATGCTGAACATTATTTTTTGGTCCAGAAGCTTCAGAGAGGTCCTATTATAGCTGCATTCAACATATATCTGATAAACATAAATTATATCTATAATGCATCCTAATAAACAGAAGAAGAAGTATATTCTTATACAATGAAGCAGATTGCCATTGACTTTTACTTTAGATGCTTTTCTACAGAAAGAGAAAAATAGACAAATCAAAACTCCCTTTCAGTACAATATATTCAGTCCTGCTGTGTAGAGCATTAAGACAAAGAAGGGAAGAGAAGAATCAGAAGACTAAAGGGAAGAGGATGAAGCAGTTTGAGTAGTGGTAGTTACTCCAGGTAAACAAAACCATAAATGGAAAGAGACAGCATAAATATCAAATAATTTCTCCAATTTATATACCCATTATGAGATGCCTATACCACCTGTTTCCATTAAGAAAATTCCTAAGACTTTGTATTCAGTTTGGTCTTTCCATTAGTGAATACTGAATGCCTTTCATGTATCTTCATTTAGAAGTAATGCATGTTCAGGAAACATATCTTAAGAAGTGTATCACGGCCGGGCGCGGTAGCTCACGCCTGTAATCCCAGCACCCTGGGAGGCCGAGGCGGGTGTATCACGAGGTCAGGAGATCAAGACCATCCTGGCTAACGCAGCAAAACCCCCTCTCTACTAAAAATACAAAAATTAGGCAGGCATGGTGGCGGGCACCTGTAGTCCCTGCTACTCGGGACGCTGAGGCAGGAGAATGGCATGAACCTGGGAGGTGGAGCTTGCAGCGAGCTGAGATCGCGCCACTGCACTCCAGGCTGGGAGACAGAGTGAGATTCCATCTCAAAAAAAAAAAAGCATCATATGATAACAGAGGCAAGGTAGAACAGAAATATGCCACACTAGAGCAAGAGAGGGACCGTGAAAAAAAGATTCAAACCTAAGCCCCACTCTTCACTAGCTAGAGAAACAGTGAGGTTACTTAAATTCTATGAGTATCATTTTCCTCATCTTTAAAATATAAAGAGTAATATTTTGAAGGCTTGTAAAAATTCAATAAGAACACTTATCTAAAGGGCCTATCAATGCCTGGCATCCAATGGGTGCTCAATGGTCAGTTAACGTTTTAATAGTGATCAAAAATTATGAATATCAGTCAAAATAACAATGTAATTAACAAATCATATATGAATAAGGCTGAAGAAATGTGTTAAAATAAGTATAATTAATTCATAGAAAGAAGGGGTCAGTACAAACACAAACTACAGCTTCCAGGGAGTTCCATGAAGGAAATAGATGGCTATTAAAAGTGAGGATTAAAAGCGTTGCCAGGAAGAAAGAACACTATAAGTAAATGTGTGAAAGCCTGAGAAGCTTGGGACATTCGAAGCCACAGGCAGAATTCTCTGAACTGAGGTCAAAGTTTAGGAAAAAAGGATAACAGACTGCCTGCCCATGGTAAGGGCCTTGAATGCCAGGTGAAGAGATGGCACCTGAGACTGATCTGTCATTGGTCTAACCTACAGGTTTAATTCTGTTAAAAGTAAGGGAAATAATGGTTTATTTTTATGTGTATAAACAATCATAAAATTTTAAAAAGTAATGTCTAGTAAAATAATTCACATTATTAACACCTACTAATATTTTCCTTTCCAATTGTACTATAATAGCTACAGGATACTCCTTAAATATGTTTTTGAAACTTCTCTCTGCACTTAGCCCTTTTTTTAAATATCAACCAAAATATATTTGATTGATATAAAATATTTTTGATTGATATTAAAAAAAGGTCTAAGTGAAGAGAGAAGACATTGGTCTATTATATCAATGACCAAAAAGAATTATAAAACAAAACATTAATATACTTTTAATAAATTACGATACAAGTAATTTATAAAGATAATGGTAGAAAAAGCATAGTTTATGCACAAAAAGAAATAAATCATTTTCCCTAAAAACTATCTCTTGTGAAAATAAATGGAAAATAATCATCTAAGTGCATTCAGTATACATTAAAAAGGAAGCTTTCATTCAAAGACTGAGTCAGAAGAAATGTAAAGGCATAGAAAATGAAAATACTCCTAAAAAAAAAAACTAGCAGCAGAAATGAAAACAGGAAAATACCAAATGTAAAAGGAAAAAAATGTAGGCAACTAAACAAATAAATTTATAACAAAATGTGATCAATAAACAAGAAAGATACTCTAAGATAAAATTAAACATTTTCACAGATAGTAACAATATGGCTTTCAAGATTTTTTTTTTAAAAAGTCACTGAAATCTTATACTCCTATCTGTGCAATGAAGCTTAAAGGGTGAGAAAATTAAACAATGAAATCTACAGTAACTAATATTAAAGATGGGATATTTTATTAATTTCACTCAGCACCCAACAAACTGATAGTTTAAATCATTTTAGAAAATGTTCTCACTTTGATTTGCTCCTTTCTTCAAATCTGAAGTACTCAAAAAATTTTAAAATAAAAATGAAGTTTAGTTTATAAAGATGAATACGTACTTAAATATGTCAAAATTCAAGTAAAGTGATATTTTTAACTTTCCTTCCCATACTGTGAACTTGAAATCAATCCCTATTTTCAAACTTTGACATAACCAGAATCAATCACCAATTTTGTGTTTCAAACTCATTTTTATGTTTTAACTGATGCTGAACAATTCAAATACAAATATGCTCTACTGTAGTATAGATTATTGGTTTCCAGTCTTTTAAAGAATGAGACCCTTATAACTATGAACAACTTTTTAAGACTCCCCCATGTGAGATATGTATACTCTGTATAGTACTGTGAATTATATAATGCTTTAAAAATATACACATATCTCAAAAAGATTAGCAAGTAAACTAGACAAACAACCAGCTGAACTTATAGAAACAGCAGCTGATCTGCCCATGCATTTAAGGAATCCTTCCAATAATTAGATGACCTTTTAGAGCTATAAGGACCACTTGAGTGGGAACCACTAATTCAGAAGTCAGTTTAGAAAAGATACAACCCATTCACATTTGCTTAGTGCTTCAGAGTTTACAATTGAGTTTAACTGAGTTACAACTGAGTTATGCTGAAAGATAGAGGGGGAAGGTATAAGAATTCTCATTTTACAAACATGAAGATCAAAATCTAGAGAGACTAAGGAAATGGGTCAAGGTTACGCAGTTTAGTAACAACTCCTATTAGATAGCAGGTCATCTTATTACTAAATCAATGGTTTTATCTCTTACAACTTATTCACCCAGTGAAGGAAGAATAGCATAATAATTTCTGTAGAATCAGCCTAACATGCTCTAACCAACAATTCAGAGACAGCAACAAATGTATTTTGACTTGCACCTTTTTGGATACTCTTAAAAACTTGGCTATAATTCTACACAATAATAATTAGGGTATTAAAACAGAAAGAATGAGAAAATGAGCTAAGATATGCTAAAGAGATAAACCCACCTTAGCAAAGGGTCATGAATTAGGAAGACAACAAATTTCCAAATATTGTAAAACCTTCAAGTTCTATTTTTCTTAAGTATCACTTTGTACCTGTCATTTCTAAACTCATTAATCTAATAAGCCCAATTGTCTTGTGAATTTCTTAATGATCTTAACAAGATCAGGTAAGTGTTTTAAAATACAGTAATACAAGTCTTTAATTAGTTAAGCAGTAAGTATTCCAATCCTAGAGCATTAATAATGTAACACAAAGACTTTGGGAAATACTAATGAAAGAGTACTAAACAAAACTAAAAATAAAAAGCCAAAAATTGGAGATGAAATGTATGTTTCAAAACACATTATTTTGGATCTTAAAAGATTTCCATGATATTTTTTGAAGGTGTAATATTAAAATGATGTCTCTTTTTTTCTGTCTCATTCCAAAGAACCATAAAAAAGCAAATTAAAACAGTGATGAAACAAAACGCTTACAGGTTTGTATCTCAGTGCATCTCTGTAGGATCCAAACAAAGCAGCCTGTGCTCTAAGAAAGGCCCTAGCTACTCCATCACCCGTAGCTGTAGACTGCTTCTTCAGTTTATTTTTCAAGGCCGAGACCTGCATGACAGAGAGGAACAGTTAAATTAACACCTCAGAAATTGGTACAGCGAGGTAGGAACCCAATCAGCAGGCAAACCACAGTGTCTGTAGGTCAGCCAAAAATTCATCCTCCTCCCTGATAGCTTATCTTTTTAACTGCAGAGAGCACCTGCTGGTCTGTTAATTGAAATGAAAGCAGGAGAGGAGAGTAACGTGCTAATGCAAATTGGTTTATGCTCTCTTTTTTTCCCAAGGCCTCTTGACATAAATAAGCTTTAATTATTTTACAATAAACTGCTTGTGAGCCACATTTCTACAGATTTCTAGCAATTACAACATGTGTCTACTTGTTTTGAGATGAAGCAGGTTAGGTTTTGTTCGTTTTTGCTATGTAAGGTTATTTGTTACAGGTCCTCCAGGATCACTTACCCTTTAATTTTATTTTTGGAAGTCTCATTTGCATATATAATTTTCCAGTCATTTGTTGAATAGTTTTTGTCATTATGAGATAAAGAAGAGGGGCGAAGAGATAAAGTTATTGAAATTATACCATGAGTGGAGAATTTTATGCAAATGTTATACATTGTGTCATTTAATCTTCACCAGTCTTCTAAGAAAAGCATTCATATTCCCATTTATGAATGAAGAAATAGAGGAACAAAGATGTGAATTCATTTGCCCTTACTATGTAGCCAATAAGTGGCAAAGCTGGGATTTAAACCTAGTTCTGTCCAGTTTTTTCCACTACCACATGGTGGGTTTGAATTCAATATCATTGCCTCATGAACCAGTAATCAGATTAAAACACTAATGTTTCAAATCAAAGAAAAACTTATCTAAAAATTTGCATAATTTTAAAAGATATTTAAGTTTGTTTTAATTTTTCATACATTTTTCTACCTTTCAAGTGCTATGTATTTTAGAAAATGCATATTATTTATGAACAGAATTTTAAGTGAGATCATACTCCTGATGTAAACTCTTATTTTTTAAGGAGGAGGAGATATAAAATGCTCCTATGCATCCAATTCACTGTACCAATTCCTTTCACACAAAATAGAAAACTATATTCTGTTCACTTAAAAATATTGGTTCTCATATATATTCATCAGTGCTTAAAATGGAAACATATTAAGTTGTGTAACAATTCTGTTTTATTTGGAAAGAAAACTGGTACGACAAATTTTGGAAAGAATGCTCACTTAACAGAGCATATTCTTACCCTTATGAAACTATCATATAACAAAATAGTGTCATTTCTCCTTTTTAGGTATATATGTGCATACATATATATGCAAACATATACGCACATACATACACATGCACACATATACACACACACAACACATGCACACATATACACAAATACACATGCACACATATATCTATGCAAGAAGGGTTATTTTTATTTCTTTATGCAAGTAGCCCTGACTTTGCTTGTATACGATTGTAATTGAACTGTCAACCTAATTAACAACTAAACTTTGAATAATGCTAATGAGAAATGAACACAGCATCAGAGGAAAGACCAGCTCTACAGGTGATAAACTTCACAGTAGTGACATTTTCCAGTGTAAAGTCACAGTTACTGTGATCTGATCAAAGAAACAGACCCCCATTGGGTCCAATTATAACCACAGTTTTGAAAAAATTATTGAGTTATGTTCATAATCTATGCAGAAAGGCTTTTGCAGTGTAGGTCTTCTCCCCATAGCTGTGATCTTTTCAATTTATATCCAAGCTCCATAGATTCAGATAAAAGTTGAGAGCCTAATTCATTTAGCCCACAAAGTGCATAAACCAGGATTCATTTAAGAGGGATTTTTATTATTAAAATCTAACCTCAGTAAATGCACATTTTTTGGTAACCCACATATTCAAACAATAATAATTACAAAAATAAATCTAAACTAATGTCCTTTATTCTGAAACTTCTAATGCTATTTTTAAGTTTCAAATGCCTTCAATAGCAATGGGAGTGCATATCAATATACTTACTACCTCCACCCCCAAAAAAGATTACGATGTAAGCAATATGATTCCAGTCTTTTTAAAGTATTTTTATATATAAATAGTTTTTTAAAAAGATTTTTACTTTAGAAAATAAAAAAAACTAAAATGCACCTTACATCTCTGCAAAAGAAAATTCCTTAATGTGTATTTTTTAAAATAAAACATGAAATTCACAACTCAGTTCTCCACAAATCAAGAACACAATGTTCTCCGGACAATCACAACACGTATGCTCACTAAGAATACAGGCAAGTCAAGCCATTCCTCAGCCTTTATTATAACAGATCCTTGACTGCATAATTGTTGCCTGAGTTATAAGGGAGTATTAAACACAATGCCACAAGCCATTCCAAACCAAATCATAAATATGCAGCCTTCACTTCCAAAACTAGCCAATGATAGCTCCTGAGATCCCTGTGGATGTGTAGAAAATAGGAAAAGAAAGTACCTGTTCTAGAACTATGCTGGCCAATAAGGTAGCTATCAGTCATATACACACTTGATATTTGACTTGTCTCAACTGAGATTTGCCATAACAGTAAACAGACACTGTATTTAGAAGACTCAGTACAAAAAAAACTCAATAATGTTCATATTGATTATATTTGGAAGCAATAATATTTATGTATAAGGTTAAATAAAATATATCATTAACATTAATTTCACCTATTTCTTTTATGATTTAATGTGGCTACAAGAAAACACAATCATACATGTGGCTCACATTTTATTTTGGACAATGTTATTCTACATGAGTATACTATCTAATTTCATACAGATTTTAAACTAAAATTGCCTGGCAAGAAATATAGTTATATTTCTCCTTTGCCTCTTTCTACATTATTTCAACTTTTACAAATTACATAAAAATAATTTTTCCTTGACCTACTCTAGTGGGCTTCAATTGTCAGTACATCTGAAGTTGTTCCTGTTTTTCAGAGACCAGAAGGGCAGCTAAGTGTTTCTACATGGGCAAATGAATGCTCAAAAATAGTCTGTAAGAAAACAATTGTTTTTTAAAAATCAGTTTTAGATATAAGGATATTAATATAATATAAAATCATTGCATCAACCTTGCTGTGTTTCTGGTCTTTACATCACTGGAGTAAATTATCACCAGTTACCAATGCCCTTTGCAGTGCTAATTAGCTTTTAGCAGTTTTTATCTATAAAAATGATGGGGTCTGTCCTGTACTTTTTAATACCTGGTCTAGGAAAGAGCATTTTCTGCTTTAATTTCCAAACTTCTAACTTTAGTTATGAAATAAATGTATCTCTTCCCATGAAATCCTAAGGCTTATACTCACACATAACTCTGAATTCAGAAAAGCATTTGGAGCCTTAGTCATATGGCTATTATCACATAATCCTATTAATACTGAAAAAGTATCAATTGTTTTCTCTTTTTATTCTTAAGAAAGCAAGCTAGCCTCAACCTCCAATGGCTAAGGATTACTTCACAAAGGACATTTTATTTTATTGTCTTTAGAGATTTCACACTCTGTAAATACATTTTTTAGTCTAATTTAGTATTAGGATAGATCACAAACAAAAAGTTAAACAATGAAAAGAAAATTCAGAAATAAGCATCATTTCATTGCTCTTATCAAATGTTTTAAATTCCTTTCAGTGAGAATTCAGACCTCCAAGCAGCCATCCATGGGAAGAATTATAACCTGGATTTTAGCACGCTGGGAATTCACTGCAGCATGAATAATATTACCACCAATTCCCCACTTTTACCCTCTTAGCACTAAAGTGACTATGAATAAAAGGACAGAATTACATGAGTAAACACAGCAAATAGGTACACGTTAAAAGAGTGCAAGCCATGTGCACCCAGTCTAAGTAATGAAGTAATTATACCAAAGGACAGTAAGCAAGGAAGGCAGAGCATATAAGGGGGTTGAGTTTTTCTGAGAAGTAACAGATTTTTTTCTTTTACTTAACTTTTAGATGTGATTTCTAGATATGCTTTTGCAGTAAAAATATATTAACTGCTATACCTAGAAATTTTTATTTTACTTTTAATGATCACAAAGAGAAGCATCAGGGTAAAGAAGATAAAAATAAGTGTTCCAAAATAATATTTAGATAATCTACACAACCTAAAACACTCCTAAGATATTTTTAAATATGTCCTTTCATATAACTAAACTGCTGTCTAAAAACTACATACATTTAGAAAAGTTAAAGTGTCAAATAATCATCTGTAGAACAAAGTTATAAAGTTGAAAACTTTTATTCTCCCATGAATCATGTTATAGTTATCACATGAATTAGATATTAAATCTCTACACTTCTTTAACCTTTCTAAAGTTGTTTATTAAGAAGCAAAATTAACACTTCTCTCTTAATAATTTTCTAATAAGTCTCTATTCGAAGATTAAAACAGTAACCTTTAACATTTACTAAATGAAAAGCATATGATATACTTACCTACAGAGCGTATCATTACATTGTTTCATTGTATGTTTAAAGTACCTGTCAAATCCTAACGAATATGGCATCATCTACAAGTATACAATGAATTTCCAATAAAATCCAAAGGTCTTTAACAAGAACTACACATCTTTTATGATCGCCCCTGCCTATCTCTACTATCTCATTTTGCATAATTCTTTTGTTTATTTCACTACAGCTATATAGGTCTTGAATTAACCAACCTCTTCCCCACAGGAAAACCTTTATATATGTTATCTCTCCTCCCCCTCTTCTTCCTCCTCCCATTTGGCTTACTCATACTCATCATCATTGAGGCCAATTCTGCAGAAAGATGTTCCTGATACACTGAGCTTGGCTGGACCACAAAAGGCTGATCTGAGAGTGCGGACTAGTAAAAATGGCATCTCAGTTTGGCTAAAATTATTTTCTTATCAGTTTACTTACAGCAGAGATGGCTTTAAGTCCACCAACATCTATTCTCCCTTTCTTTGCTAATGGAAATCTTAAGTTTGGACTGGTGCATATTTAACAAAACTAGGTTAACTCAGCTAGTTTCCAACATCCCTTGGAACTTGGTGTGTCCGTATGGCTGGGTTCAGACAACTGGAATGTGAGTTGAGGAACATGACATTTTCAGGCTGTCCCTAAAAGGGATATGAATACCCCTCTGTGGATTCTCCTCTTTACTCTGGGGCAAGGTAGACAAAGAGCATACCTTAAACCTAGAGTTGGATGCTATGTATTGAGGATGGCAGAGTTGTCCCACATCTCTGGAAAACTTACCTCTTAATTGTTATACAATAGAGAAATACATTTCTATTTTGATCTAAGAATGAGTATTTAGGTCTCTCTGTTATAGCAGCTTAGCTTGTACCCTAATAAATATACCAAACAGTATAAAGGATAATAAACAGTATAAAGGATAATCAACAAACAGTATAAAGGATATATGAGAGATATGAAATAAGAATATAGACCAAGCTCCTAACTGCTTCCATACTTTCTCATACTGGTGCACCTGAAATCCCATCCTCAGTGCAACTGGCACAGCATCAGGTTCCTGCCACGTCATAAGAAAAATGAAACCTCAGGCTTGCAGCCTTTACTATTAAGCTGGAGAAGAACACTTGAGCCCCCGAGAATTTATGCACTACCACATAACATAATGCCTTGCTGCACCACAGAGACACACATGGTTTTTTTCCCGTGCCACTGAGCTACAACAGGTCCAGCCTCTACCTATCTCACCCTTAATCTAAATTAGGATACCACTGTAATTCTCTCCAACTGCACCCTGTTCTTTTATAACATTTGTCTCTATTTGTAATACTAGATGAGTGTTAACACACCATAAACTCTATGAAATCAGGGTATATGTTTGCTTGTTCACCACTATATACCCAGTTCTTAGCACAATCCGTGTACATAGTAGATACTTGATAAAACCTGTTGAATGAATGAATAAATGAACAAATCTAACAATCTGTTCCATGCACAATTCTACATTTATTCCTCTAGTTGACTCAATCAAAGTATCTGTGATGGTGCTCAGAAACATAATTCATTTAAAAGGTCACCAGGTCATTATGATATCGGCAAGGTTTGGGAACTGCTATTGTGACAGTGCTCACAATATTACACACAAAAAGTTGCTTGGATATGGAAAAATCAAGAATTTAAAGGACCAGAAATAAATTAGAAATAATTTTAACAGCCAAAATCAAGGTTTACCTTTTTTAGAAAAAAAAAATCTGCAGTAACAAGAGAAAGAAGCATGCTATTAAGATAATACATGGTGGGTGGGAGGAAGACATTAAAAGAAAGGCTAGGTAATTTAGTTGGAAATGAAAAGCCATGAGAAAGCCAAGGAACTTCATTGAGCACTTAAAATCACTAAAAGTAACAAACAATAAATCAACTTTAGAATGGCAAAAGTACAGAGACATAAAGCTGGGGGATTACCAAAGCCTGGATCATTGCTGTGGGAAAGCCAGGTTCTCTTACTCAATTGAGAGAAACTAACGAAAATATTTTAAATGTTTACAAGCACAGTTAAGGTTTTCGGGTTTTGCTTTTGTTTTCTTTGTTCTAACATTTAAGGTTTATATTTTCAAAATATACACCAAGAAAACAGCCGGGAGAACAGCAAAATCTATAATAGTTTACCTACAAACAAAAAAACTACTTTGTAAATAATTATATCTCTGATAATAACTATTTAAAAGAATAGCTGAGTTTCCACAGACATTCAGCTGGGTATGCAGAAGCACAATGATTGCCATCACAAAATGGTCTCTTTTTCTAAATACAGGAAATAAAAGGTTATACTCATAGTCAAAAAGTATACTTTATATATGCATCCAGGTTTCTCATTTTCATTATTATTATTAAAGTCAAATGGAAATATCCTTATAAAATGTTCTAGGAGGTAACTGTAAACAGACTTTAAAAGCAAGTTTCTATTACAAAAGATAAAAGAAGTGTAATTATATTTCCTTTCAGCAATCACTTATTGAATGCCTATTTACAAAGCACTGCACCAAGGCTGTGTGGTGGAGGCAAGGTACAACTAGATGCCTGAGTTCTAACAATTGAAGATTGAGAGGAGAAAAAGCATGACTATACTTTTCCAAGGGCAAACTGAAAGCAATATTTGTCTCCTGAAGTAATAAAATGTTCTCCAAATTACTCTAGAAGCTGAATGAATCTTTCTAACCTGACCACCCTAGAAATTTGTTAGGGACTTCATTTACCATTAAACACAATAAAGATTACAGCAGAACTGTGGCAAACCTGGAACTAATACAATATTCTCTGGGGCCCTTTTTTTTCTTTATAACATATATTATGACAATTTAACATGTTAAACCTTCATGTTAGATTACAGGAAATATTCAATGAATTAAACATATCCATTGACAATCTGTGTGGTTCTAAGAGTTTAATTTGCTTACACAACTTAATATTTTTTGAAAAGTTTATTTTAGAATTCTCTGAAAAAACTAATTCTCTCAAACTTATCTCCAAATTAATAAATTCACTTGAATGTAGATATTCAAATATTTGATATCAGAGTTTTAGAGGTTTTCTCCAGTTCTTACATGCTCTTAATGATTTTTGGTGATTCAGAGCAATTTGTGTCTTTCCTTTTTTTATCACAATAAAACCACTTAATGCACTCCTTCTTATGATTCCTGAAAGCTTCACTATAATATATATGATATTTTAGATAGCATCATTATAATAAGGTCTTTTCAACGTTTTAGTAATTAAATATGCTTCATACAAAATATAGCTATCCTGTAACATACAGTGGTCTACAGTGACTTATACAATAACTCTTAAGTGTACCATATTTTCTATATACCCTCATAGTAGAAAACAGAAAATCATTTTCCAATAGTATTATATTTAAGATGAAAATGAAGTTTTAAAAATAGTGCTGAAAATCCTAATTTAAATCAAATGGATCAAACTGATATTTCTTTAACAAGTTTAAGTGGCAAGTAAGCTTCTATAATATATTTTAAATGAGTTATTCATTACATTGTATATCACATTTATATGAAAGGGACCATGGTCTACTTTTTCGGGCACAGGCCTGAGGATCAACCTCTATGAACTGAATCTATAGATATACCATTAACAGTATACTTTCTGTGCCTTGATTTTCTTATCTAAAATAGGAATAGCATATTGACCTATCAATATTATTACTATTCTTACAATCTAATGAGTTTAAATTATTAGAGACCGTTAAGCAATACAGGTAAAAAAAAACTTGCCTGTTGTAATGAATATTCTAATACATGTAACTTTTTCAGATGTCAATTCTAATGTGCTTTCATCTATAGGAATTTATAATTGTTTAATATTCATATGAGAGAATTCCTAAATATTATAATTCTAATTATTAGCTTAATTCCTAGTAAGAGAGTAATTCTATTTATATTTGAAATAGTAACAACCTCCAAATTGCTTTTTAAAACGTTAATGATAAAAATTAAAATGAGCAGGAATATCTCAGAAATATATTTTAAATTATTATGCAATTAAAACTAAATTGTATACAGATTTGGAATAGGAGGTTTTAATACTGCATTTTCATAAATTAAAATCAACTCATTTGAGATTTCAAATGTTATATTTAATTCAATTGGTTCTTTTTCTCACCCTTATAAACATACTACAATAACACTAACTGTGATTGATGCTGTAACTGAGTCCTAACATTTACTTTTTTTTATTTCAAAACATTCAAACTATACTACAGATGTTTGAAGGCGTCTATTTGGCACAGCCACTAAAAAATAAAGTCGCAATATATTAATAGACAAAAACTACAAGAGTATATTTTATTGGATCTACTGCCTTTAAAAGTTATTCCATGTAATAATCAATACCATTAAAATCACTCCCAATAAAACGTTTTTTTCTTTTAATGATCCAAATCTATAGTGAAATGATGAAATCAAAAAACAAGTGTTCTTGTCAGAAGACAGGAAAAGAGGTTTTCCCCCTCCCTTAACGAAAACAAAGGAATCCTGAAAGCTTTGCCCTGATTTATTTTTCCAATTTTAAATACCTTAAGAGTAGCGGAACTGCTACTGGCATGGTAGTATTTCTAACAGTCAATAAATCTAAAATATTATGTGTGAATATTGGAATGAAGCCATTAAGAAGATTACAGCATGCAACACAGCAGAGGGTCCACAGGAAAAAAGAACTAGTAATTCAGGACAACTGTGACCACTGACCTTTGAACAGCCAAGACCACTGGTCAATCTGACACAATAATAGAGTACACATGCATAGAAAGTCAACCAGCCTGTAAGTATAACTTAAATGCTTTGGTGAAGGATTTTAAAAGGACCCCCCCCCATTTAAATCTCAGTTAACCTATTAAACAATCAAACAATACTAATAGTAACATTTTTCAGGTTTCAAGTATATTTTATCAATTTAAATCACACACAAAAAATTTTAGTAAGATCATTTGTGATTTTAACACATCTCATTTAAAACATTTACAATTGTCCTGTTCTGTCTAGTGGGGCAGGGGAGCTTCTAAAATATGATGTGATGCTTCATCCTATTTCCACCAAAATTGTAAGAGATAACTTTAGAAAACTGATGAAAAAGTTATATTTATTAGAAATGGGTTCTAAAAATCACCCAAAATATTTTTAGAAAATTACTATAACTTTAAACCATCTCACACTTTCAGTAAATGGTCCTAGCTCCATCTCAGAACTATTTTTGTCTATTCTTTAAATTTCTTTATAAGTCTGTGTCCCTGAATTTCAAGCATATATTTAGTTAATCAATCTACACCACCTTTCAGTATAATTTTTATCTATATTTTTAAATATTTCAGTTATGTTTATATAGTTGTTTATGAGTAAATAACAAGATAGTCTCTTCTGTCATGTTATATATTTAGGCCTTTACATGTGTGAATATTATTTACTTCTCCATATATTTAAATACTTACACGTGTGAAATATTATTTAACTTCTCCATATATTTAAATAAATGTTCTAATCATCAAACTAATTCTACTAAGAAAGTAGTACTTTTCAATTTAAAAAAGAATCACCCATCAAAAAATAAAATTTCAAAGATTATTTTTTCAAGAATCATCTATCATTGATTGAAGCTGCCTATAAAAATTTTAATATCACGTACAGAAAAGCTGAATTTCTTTCTCTTTTTTTTCTTCTTTCTCTTTTTAACAATCTTTCTCCCTAGGGCATTAACGGTAGGAAGTACATGCATATAAGGAAAGCATTCTTAAAAGTTGGGATTCTATTTTCATAATTATTTCTCTATCCATTGAATAATACTTTGATTAGTTTTTAAATGAGTAACTCTAATAATTTCTTTGTGATTTTGTTTTTGCAAAAATTTTATAATGAGGTAATCTAGTTATAATGAGCTAAAAAGATGTAATTGTTCACTGGCCTAGGATTAGATTTGTACATTCATAGCATAAGTTTTACTACAGTAAGATAAGGTAGTTGAATTTTAATATGTCTCAAGGTCAGCAAGTATTTTACGGTATTATGGGCATAAATAATCTGATTTTGACTTTAAAATCATATTTTTCCTATCATTAGACAGAAGGACAATCAAGGCTGGTATTAGTGTATTTTTGAGTTTAGGATTTTTAAATTCACTTTCTCAAACTCCTTAATAATGGATTTCAAAGTAGTTCAATATTACAGAAAAATATGCTCTGAAGGCATTTTTATTCCCAAATTTTAATATCCATATAAAGAATAAATGCTTTGTTTTTTTAAAAAGGAAGTTATTTTAACTTAGAACTGTTATAAAGATATTTTTAAGTAGCCATTAAAATATATACAGAAACAGTACTAGTTTGCATTTTTGTCCTGTACTAAGGAATATGAAGGCCAAAAATAATGCACTTTTGGAGACTATTTAATGTGACATACAGAATATGTCCCATTATAAGCTGCAGACACACGCACACACACACACAACCCTCTGCAAGATCAAAGACCAGAAGAGAACTGGCACTTAATTTATCAGCCTTTACAGACAAAAGACAGTTTTCGTCATTTCAAAAGGATCAGATGTCTTTTATGACAAACTGGGTTTGCAGTTTAATTTACAAATAGAATTCTAAGTAAGCAGTCTTTGCTCTGCCAAAGCAAATGACAAACAGTGTAGGTTTTCATTCTTGCGGCCCTCAGCAGGATAGAAAAGATTAAAATAAAACTGAAATAATTTAGAGAAAACAAATAAATGTTTCAGAAAGTTGAGGGAGATCAAAGCCAGAATTTTCTGACCCCAACTGTACAAGCATTTCTTATTATATTGACCAGTAACATCAGATCATTAATTAAAAGGAAAAGCGCTGGCAGGTGGCAGGGAAGCAAAAGCCGATAATTGGCCCCCTTCTTCTTCTTGCCTTCAAAAACTCTCTCATTCTTTTGCAAGACATGCCACTAGGCAGACAGAAATGCCTACTTTGTAATATAATGATTAAGATGAGATGAAGAGACTTAGGTTTAAAGAAACTCTGCCTAATGAATGCATCTAGCTTTTTAATTATGATCTTACTTTTACAATAAGGAATATGATGTTCCATTCAAAATCTCAACTGCTAAAAGGTAAAAATATTAAATATAGAATCAACATTGATTTCTCTCACACCCCATGAAAATACCCAACCCTTTTATTTCAGATATTAAAAGTGGGAAAAATAACTTAGTAATTCAGAGGTCCAGGAGAAAACATATATGTTCACCACTGAATAGCCTTCATACTTACCACATCACTTGGTAGGTTGTTCAAGTCACTAAATGGTGATTCTAATGTGTTTGTATCAACATTTAACATAACAACATCTTCCAATGATTTGTTTTTCACTCTCTATTAAAAAAACACAATTATGAATACAAATCAGTATATTTACTTTACAAAGTTATGATGAGCTTGGAAACAGAAAACATTATCTTAATGCATTAGGCTTGGGAAAAGAAAAGAGGAAAATCCTATATTATGAAAGGATAGAAACAACTTTGCCTCCTGAGAAAGTCTGACTACAACTCATACAAAAAGATTTAGTAAAAATGCTTAAAATTGAATATTTCCTCGTCTTATATTAAACATAACTACAACAAAAATTCTTATAAAATAGGCACAGTTATATCAAACTGTAAACAAATTATATTCTTTAAAATTTACCCATTTAAGTTCAGTCCCATGATATAAGAATTCATGGCCAGCTCTATACCTATGTTTAGCATAAATCATATTGCAAGGATAACATAAACCAATAACTATGACTACAGCATTAAACTATAATTTAAATTTTTTATCTATATTCTATACCAAAAGGTATATGTTGGTGATGAGGACTGAAAGCTGAATAAGAGAAAATAAAAGGATATAATATGGAATTTATTGTTAGTAATATTTCTCACATGAATTTCAACAGAAGGTACCAAATTTAATAGCCTATCAGGCTATCTTGACTTGTCCCATTTGTTTGAAAGTTTAATCAAAATAGTCAAATTATCTCAATATGTCTACAAATAATAGTAAATAAGAATTTTATCATAGTTTTCATCCTTAAAGAAAATACTTATGGTTCATTTTTCCTACCTAAACTAATAGGTATACTTAATTCATATAATTTTATTAGTCTTATTTAATTTGTAACAAATAGTATTATTCCTTAATGATAAGTGCTCATTAATTAAATATATTCATGAACTCTGAATTTCATAATTGTATAAGTCAACTAGCAATAGGTTAATAATTTTAGTGTAGTATTTTTTAAGTGGTGGTCTACAATAATAGTCATTTTTGAAAATTGTCACTTAAAATCTTATTATTACCTTATATTTTAAATTGTCTAAACTGATTATTCTAAGTTGGTCATAATTAAAATTTCTCTGATTCATTTACAATTTCAAATCTCTGCATATTAGAATGTTAAACTTTCTAAAGCAATGGTAGTCTAAAGCAGAGAATTTCCACATGTTAAGAAAGGCATAATGTCTACAGTGAGGACAGATGATTCTAAAAATCTGTCTTATTATAAAGACTTAAAAGATGGCAATTTCTAAGATATTAGCAGAGAATCACTTATAGTGATACTACTGATACTACTGCAAAAATATTTACAAATACACTTATTTCCTTTTCACATGTTTACATATATGCAAAAAGCTTTAAGTACATATATGTGTAGTTACCTATAAAGTAACTATAGTATAACTACGGTAACCTATTTTATAAGTAAAAATATAAATTATGTTAATTGCATTTGTGTGAAAAAACATGTCATAATTTTGATTTTCATCTTCAACTTTAAGTTGTCATTTTATGACAGAAAATGTAAAGATAATCTAATAAACCTGATGTATTTAAGGGATAAAATGAGCTAGTCTGTAAATAGCCTAAGATAAAGCTATGTGCCCCCAAAGTGTTTCGTGAGGACATTATCACTCAACTCAGAACAAGGAAATTGGTACTACTATGACATGTACAATTTTTTCAAAACTGCTCTTAGTTTTAAAAATCTGGTAATTGCTGAATATTAAATTTTATTTAAGGGACCACTCGAAAAAGAATAGAAAAATATATTCATTTCAAATTAATAAACTGAGATCCCCTAACATGAAAATAATTCTATTAATACATTAACAAAAAAGGAAAAAATAGAGTGTAACAAATTTTTTTTAATTTGGATTAGTATCAATATTTCATCTATTTTTTCCCTCCAAATTAGACTTCAGCTATTTTTTTTTTCTAAATAGGCATTGGAAGTCATGTGGTATATAAAATGGTACCTCCTTCTGGGTCTCACTGTTACATCTCATAAAGATATGAGATACAAATTAAGAAAATTTTAAAAATTGTCTTTTTCTTCAAAAATAAGAAAATAATATTAGACATAGACTGAAATGCTTATTAAGAACAACTGTAAGGTGGTGAAGTTAGTGAAGTCTTTCTCACACCCTCTATGTTTAACTTTTCCATACAATATGGCTACAAAGGTACTTTTGCACATTAATACAAAGAAATGACACAGTGGCAGCAATCACATGATCTTATAAAACTGGGTCAACATTTTATTTAGAATCCATTGTATATTAAAACAAACAAGATAATCCTCACATTTGCAGCCTTTACTAATTTATTCCTAATGACCTGCAGGCTTTAGTCTGCCTTGAGTTCATCCCCAAAGTCTAGTTTTCAGGCAGAACAAAATGTCTTTAGCCTTTATTTTAGAAGGAAATTTGTATTTTTAAAAAGATCTGGCCATCCTTTACTCATAATTTCATTAAAACAATGGAAAGAAAGATGTTAAGGGATATGAATTTCATGACTTTGAACAACTACCTTTAGAAGTTGTTACATTAGGTTGGTGCAAAATTAACTGCAGTTTTCACCATTAAAAAAAAAATAGCAAAAACCACAATTGATTTTACACCAACCTAATAACACAATAAAATGTGTTGAAACTCTCTTGACCAAGAGAGAGGGAATAAGAAAATATTTTAATTATTCCTTAAAGAAAAAATTGGTTGTAATTGCCAGGCAAAATGCAAACATTTACTCAGTTCAGTCTTACATACTAAATATGTAAATAGCTGTATCAATATTTTAATTATGAGACCATTTTGGTAAAATTAAAAAGCATAAAAGCTAGAAATTTTAGTGAAAAAATCTGCCTAATAGTGGCATAACAAGAATGAAATTTGCAGGATTTACATCATCTTGTAATAGATTAACAAGAAAGTTGCTGAATGGTATCCAATTGTTTTAAAAGAATTCCTGAAGTCCCCAGTATAGCTTCTCATTCACTAATAAACCAATTAAATAAAATAAGGCTGACTATTAAGACACTTAGATAAGTCCAGAGTATGAAAAATACAGAGATTTCAACCAGTCTAATAATGGCTTCAAATATTCTTATTTAATAATAAGAGCCAATTTAAAGTTAGAATGGATTATTCTCTAAGACAACACTTTTTAAGGAGCAAATAATTCTTAAATTTGCTACTTAAAAACAGTATTGGTTTTCTTTATAGGTATCCAAGAATATATGATAAATTAAATTGAATGTTTAAAATATATACCCTTTTATACAGTATTTTGGAAACGCTGAATCATTTGTTTTAAAGGTTGATGTAGAATCATTATGCAAAAAAAAAAAACTATAACATCAACAGGTAACCAACAACTTTAAATATTTTTCATCTCTATAAATAAATAAACATGTTATAAAAATTATGTATCCTATTAGATTCATTAAGAAGCGACAAGTACACTAATATAAAAATCAAATTTGATGACTCTTTTTAGAAAAGAATCCAACCAAGGTTAGATTTTAAATAAAGTCAAATTACTGATACATTAAATGCTAGTCATATATTCCACAATCTAATAACAAATTAAGTACCTACTCATTCATATTTTATTTTATGTAATTTATCCTTTCACTGAAAGTACCTTGGCATGTAAGTATAAGTTTTCTAGAAATGAATAGAAAATAAGGAGTCATAAAGTTATCCAACTCAGACTTCAATATTACAAACAAACCTACTAAAGATATTCATTTAAATATGTTTTTTTTTTGTTATTGGTGAAACAAATAAAAAATGTTGCCCTAGCATTTTGTGATAAGAAAAAATGCCGGAACCTAGAGTACCGGTTGGAATCCACAACCTGGACCTCCTAAAGGGGCATGACTCTTTCCCAATATGATCCTCAGGAGTTTTAAAATATATCAACAGACTCACCTTTGATCAAAGTAAGGACTGATGGAGGGTACACAGTGATGGCAAGAGGAAAACCAAAGCTAACTCATTTAGGTTGCTTATTAGAAACTGGGTTAAAGTACAATCTGTACAACCAGCAAAAAAAGACAAATTTATCTGAATAAAACTGATAGCATCTAGCATAATGACACCACTCAATTGACCCAAGACTTTGTTTTAAGTAAAGCCTTTTGCTTATTTTATTAGATGCTGATCCTATACCAAGACCTTCCTGGAAATCTCAACTAATTTGAAGTTCACGGTGTTAATAGTTCAATATCTTTCACTACAGGAATAACAAGTGACAAAAATAATTTTAAAATGATGTGGTAATTGTGGAAAAAAATTACTAAATTTTATATTTCCCAACAGAACTGAAAATTAAAACTTAAGGCTATATTCTAAAGTTCATGATTAGTATATTAAAACCACATTTAAAATGTATACACTGATAAATGGGAACATAATGAAGTCTGCAAAATAAAAAATTTTACTTCATGACTCATAAGTACATAAATTTTGACTTTCAAAATATAGGTCTGAAAAAGAGATATAAATGATCTCAAGTTGCCATAAAAAAAGGCAACTGATCAAGGACTGAAGTTTTAGTATTTAAAACTTACCATATGATTTCTACCAAACATAACCTATTTTTATGGATTTCATGCCATAAAAAATGGTCATTTAGTATGTTAATTTAAATGTAATTATTTCAGTGTTGTCGTTTCAAAAATGATAAGCATACTCTAAACATGAAACTAGTCACTTCTTTGTCCTATATCACTGATATTCCTTCAAAACAAAACTGTTTTAACTATTATTTTATGAGTTAATTTTATCACTATCTCATGTCTGAAAGATACTCACCTCCATGAGGCTGGAGTGTATTCCAATCAGGTATGGCATTGGGGCACTAAATTAAAAATATATATATGCATAGATTCATATAGTTCATTAAAACTGAAACAACAGTATAAGTAATTCAAAATGATTAAAAATTAAATGTATTAAATGCTCAGTTCCAGCATAACACACTATAGATATTCAAAATTATTCAATATATAAAGCTTAAATTTAATCATAGAGGCCATTAATATATTTAAAATTAAGATTGCTTTTTATAAACATCATAAAATCGTTTATAATTTAATCAAGAGTTATAATGCCTAAAAAGTTTGTTTGTTGGTTTGTTTTTACCTTAAGAAGAACATCCAGGTCTAGGCCATAGTCTGAATTGAATCTTTTCCATATACCTCATAGCAAATATATCTTAAATAATCATCAAATGTATTAACATCCCTTTTGCACATCTTTTCCTATTCAATTAAATTCTTATTTCTATGATATTCTCAATATATATATTCATTGATACATACCTCCTATGTCACCAAATATTTGGGTCAGAGGGTCAGTCTGCAAATATCTATCAAGACTTATTGTTTGTCAGGCACTGTTCTGGAACTGGATGTACAAAAGGAAACAACTTCCTCACCTACTGTGCTATCTTTCCCCTCATGTACATTGTCTTTTATTTACCTAATTTTATAAATTCAGATTTATCCAACTTTCACTTGTTAATAATTTTAATAAATTTAAAAATACTCAAGTGTGAGAATAATCTTGAATTAATTAATTCAACACATGATATTTGGAGCATAGCAGGTGCCAGGCCTTAGGGTAGAAACTTGGGAACAATAATAGACAATATAAACAGAATATATTCCCTATGGATTTTATACTCTTGCAAAAAATATAGATGTTAAATTTTTAATACATAGAATAAGAATTGCTGGTTATTTCAGAAATACTTCTCACGAAATACAAGAAGAAAATTATTCAACTTGACATTTCAAACCTAAAATATTATCTAACAGAAAAACATGAGAATTGACAGATATCTACGAAGTCAATAGCAGATATATGAATAAATAGCTATTTTAAAATAAAACATTTTTGGCAATTCTTTTATAGGCATCTTTGTGCTCTATTATGACACACCTTTTCTGTTAACGCAAACAGATAATCCTCTTTCTCAAAAGATTTGCATAATTTTCTAAACATCATTGTCATTATTAGAACAGAGCTGTCCAAATTTCTGTGTGTTCACTTTGCTACTGAGAACCAGCAATAGATTACACAGCCACCCTGACAGACCCAGAGATTTCAAAGCAACCTTAAAAAGTTCCAAATTTATTTAAAGATGGCTAACCACTAATCTATATATCCAGAATTTACAAAATAAGTGTTAAAGTTCTTATTTTACTCCTCGTTAGCCTGTACATTCTAGTTCATTACTTCTTATTGTACTAGATTCTAATTCCCAGTTGTCTTTGCCCTTTGTAGCTTTGTTCCTTCCTATTTTTTTTTTTTTAATTTGAATGCAAGAGACCATCTGGAATTGATCTGATATTCTGGATACTTCACTTGGCTGAAAGTTGAAAACTGTTTATAGGCCTTGATATCCTTAAGACCTAACAGATTTTCTACCTTCAAAAGGAAACAGGAGGAACAAATGTGGACTGTTCCACTACTTCCCTAATTCAAGTTCTCATCCCTGAATTCCTTCTGGGTCTCCAGAGAAGAAGACATAAAATGCATATCACTAACAAATCTAGGCTTCCACAACAAGGTTTTGATAACTTTAACAAAATGAAGTTAGGCAACTCCCATAATCTTAAATATCTCAAGCCCTGCCTATGTCCAAAATAGCATAAAATTATTAAAGTCACTGTGTAAACTTCCAATTAACCTCAGGTTAGTTTATTCTACTCACAAGATTTATAATACAGAAAAGCCCATGCTGTCTGAAATTTCAAAGTACATTTTAATGAAAGAGTTTTAAAATAGGTAAGCCTTCTAAAAACAATAATTACTAAGTCCATTTTACAAATGTTGGTGGGATAAATGGATGGGTCAGAGTTTCTTAAAATCAGAAACAGACTGCTAAATAACCTACCGAATACATCTAGGAAAACTTTTTTTTTTTTTTTTTTTTTTTTGAGACGGAGTCTCGCTCTTTCGCCCAGGCAAAAACATTTTAAACTTTATGGAAGATATACTTATCTTCAGAAGTATAAAAAACACATTTATAAAAATTGTTAAGCTGGCATAAAAATATCCATTAAAAAGCTTGTATGCAAAATTTAATCATATAATAACTTGAAACTTTTAAAATGGGGTCACTTGTTATCTCCACATGTTCTCTTCTCACCAATTTCTCACAAAATCTAAAACACAGATGTTAGAACTGTAAACATTATTAACCTAGAGACTAATTTCCTAAAATAATTACATTTTGCAGAATATAGAGTGAATAGTTGTTTCTTTCTCACAAAAACTGGATTGTGTAATCCTAATATGAAATCACCCAAATCTCATGAAAAGTAACTTTGCAAACCTAGCCTTAAATTTCCTAATTAGATAAGGGCATTAACAAGCCAAGAAGAGATTCTTGGCAACACAGATGTTTTGTCCTCTATGTGAAAAACTGTCCTAAATCTTTCTTTCAATGAAGTTATTTTGCAAAGATAGGATACAGAAGCCTCCATATGATTGCTGCTTCTTTTTGGTAGCAATTCACCTGTACTTAAGAATAGCTTTTTTTTTTCTTTTTAGGTTTTTTTACAAAGAGACCACTCATGACACAGACTATAACAGCAGTCTATTGGGGTAGTCTAAAGAATACAATTTTCCATTTTTTTTAAAATACCTATTCTCTCAGAAGCTAAATCTGCTCCTTTCATAAAAAGAAGAGTCATATAGCCTAAATAGTGACTCAACCATTCATGAACAAATAATAGATAATTATAATTTTACTAGTCCTAAAGTCACACTACCTGCCATGTGTTTATGGACTTAGATAGGTTAAGACTGTCTTGCAGCATCATAGACTTGCCACATTAAAGTACTCTTACATTGGCTGATTAGGGGAAAATGCAGACGGTGTCATTTCCTCTCAGGCACCTTCCCTAAGCTACCAGGGACCATAGGCCACTTCTTCTTATGTGTTGCCATCCATGGTCCTTTGTATGCCTATTCTGTAACACTTATAGTATTGCAATATTACACTGTGCTATGTGTGTGCATGTGTGCACATGTAAGTATGTGTGTATTTCTTGCTATCTGTGAATCCTGCAATGGCAGAAACTAAATCTTATTCATTACATTACATACTCACAGCTTGGCAAATATTAATAGATGGTCACTAAATGTTTAATGACCAAATGAATGGATGAATGAATCAACAAAGTAGCAAGGCTTTATTGGTGGACCAAGATGTGATATTCATCCATGGTCACAAGATGGCATTATGGCTCTCCACAGTCCAACCCACACCAGAGCTACCAGTTGCAAAAACAGAAATACTTTATGGAGGTAGGATTACCTCAGGATTCAGAAAGTTCCAATCATGCCAAAGAGTTAGCAAAGATATATCTTTTCCTATCAAATCTTCATGACACTATTTTTGAACTGGAATATTCATAAAAAGTATTTAATCAAAACTATGAGATTGAAGGGATGATCTGTAATTTTTTTCCCTTTTACATGTAGATCAGTATGATTTTTTAACCTCAAGGATGGAAATGGAAGAAAACTGTTTACCCTAGGAAACGGTTTAGTTTACCAAGTTTTCTGATGGCTATTCTTTAAAAAAATAATTATATTATACTACTCAGTTCCTATGATAGAAGCTGAGCCTATCATTGTGACCTTAAGGTTCAGGAAGTTTCAGATAACTTCTTGTTTGAATATCACTGACTTACTCTTTGAACCAGGGAGGTTTTTGGCAGGCAAGCTCTTAGAACTCAACCCAAAGGCTATTTCAGACATTAGACACTAGAAAGAAAATCCCAGGGACTGAAATATGAAACAAGCTTACTTCATTGAATTTTATGGCAGGGGTAGAAACGATTAGAAAAGCTCTGGAAAAAAATTAGTACAGAACTGCCTGTGTCATATAATAATTTCTAAATAACATTTTAGAAAGTCTTAAATGTGTAATTCATTACAGATAATTGAACTTAATTAAAGGTGTGTTATCTCTTAAGAGGTTAGAACATTTTAATAGAAAAATTAAGATGGCACTAACATCACATATAAAATGTAATTCTAAAGATATATTATGTAAAATCATATATCAATATATTTCCAAATACTGCTGTAAAATATATTTTTAAATAAGTAAAGTTTAATTACTGAACAGTATATACAAAGATCTACTGCATAGGTCAACACAAATAAATGAGACCCTCCCTTTAAGGAATGCTAAAATATTATAGGTATGTTGGTTAAAGAAAAACTCTAAAATGAATAACAAAGGGCCTATTTATAGATTTAGCTTTATTCTTAGACTTGTGTGTGTGACACTTAACAATATAAACTACATTCCTGTAGTTTCCTGCCAAACAGTTTCTCCTTTCTAGTTCTCAAACAGCATAATAGCAATGGTAGGTCACTGGGCACCTACTTCACAGCATTATCAATACTAATAATATTACCATGCTGTGGAAACACACCAATATATTAACATAATCAATATGTGGCCAAGTACATGTGTTGTCACTACAATCACTTGTTCTGAAGAGGCTCAGTCATAAAAAGTTAATAGAAACCCTCTGTGTATGAACTTAAATCATTTTTAATCCTTAATACTTTCTGCCTTTTATGAAATAAGAAAGTTAAATGAATGCATTGATTCTAAAAGTGCTGTGTTTTAGTAACATTAGCTGTGAAATAAGGGAACACATTAAGGTCAAAATTGTTTCCTTCTATGTGTGTGCACAATGATTTAGAGGAAAAATCCCATCACATTTCTTAAGAATTAGGCTATACCTGCAGAAGATGATTAAGCAATGAAGATAACATTTCCCCCCCTAGTCTTGAAGAAGGCCCAGAAGCTGCTATTTAGAAGTCTAATCCTTGTTTAGACTCATGATAAATATGCAGACTCTTCCAGGTGAAGAGAACAAGGAGGGTCTAGGGGCCTGGTTATTGGGATCCTTTAGGAATTGTATCTAATGCCAGGAAACTTTTCAGAACTACTCCCAATACTTTTCAACATTGCTTTTCATGGTGGCTCAAGGCTGAGACTTTGACTTAAACAAAAAACAAGAATTCTTGTATCACAGACAACCCCTTTGCCAGTACTTGGTATTTGGTGTGCTATTATTGAAAAAAGAGGGGTAAAGAAGTGTATTCTGAAGTAAAGGTAACAAGAGTATGCCCTGACAGAGACAATGTGGTTGCGGCAGATTTGCCAGACAAATTCTGACACCTGGGATACTGGGTTCTCTAACTGACACCATAACTTCTATACAGTTTTCCTAAACACAACTTAAGACTGTTATTTTTTCTATTTTGCATTGAGTTATCTAAATGACTGCAGAAGAAATTCACAAAATCTAAAGAACTTTATGTTTGCTAGGTATAAACTTGTGCTACCTTTGTACAGAATTATTCTGTCCTTCATAAAAGCCATCTTTACTATTTATTAAAATATAAGTTTCTGTGATTTCTTTTAAATATGCCCCGAAGTCTATCTAATTCACAAATAAACAGATAATCTAATCATGAAACCTAAACTTAAAGGAGTCTGGCAAAAGCCAGCTTACCAGCAGTAGTCCAGCAGGTGTGGAGGAAGCACTGGGATGTATATGTGTTGCCAATACATTGGGTACAGAAGAGCAGCTGATCCATGGATACAGGCAGTTAACTAAAATTTGTAAAAGGATAACAAAAATAAGTAGCTGCTGACCTTCCAAACAAAAAGCAATGTTCAATGTATCAACAATGAACAGTAATCACAGAACAATTTACATAACTACATAAATCACATTGTCTTTATGAATTCTACATGTAAAAAGTCTAACGTCTCAGAGGTCCCTCTGAAACATATATAAACAGCAAAAGAAGCTTCTTGGGAATCATGTAGATAGTTATAATCATCTGAAAATACAGAGCTTGGGATTGAAAACTTAGAACATAAGTAAAAATAAAACTGAAAAATTAGGTGTGCATCTTAGAAAAATTGTAGGAAATTACGATTTGTACAGCATAGTTTGTGTATCACTCAGATTAATATAACATGATTAAATATGGAAAGGAAGAGAGGCTGAAAGCTCCTGAGGGATATCATTAGGGCAAATTGCCAAAGAATGAAACATGAGCCAGTTAGGAGAGTCTGGAAGCTGCAATAATATCAGGGGACTTGAATGTTCGACAGTTGGAGCTTCAGTAATGTGTGAACTGCGGGTTATGGTATCAAGAGACTCTGTTCACTGACACATAGAATGTCACTATTGACCAGCAAACTGCCCAAGCTTGACAGCTGTACTACAGGAAGCCAAGTATATCATAATTTCATATTTAAACTGTTCATTCCAGATTAACATTTTGTTTCCTAGCTTTATATCACAACAGCTGTAATTACACTGTTGCTATTTTAAAGGTAATTGCCATTTTAATTGTTTTGTTTTGGTAAGCAGTTAATTAAACATTTTTTAGTACTTAACAAAAGGATATCACTTTTTTCTCCCATCTTCTGACCCTCATCAGAATTCTTTCAATGTGACTTTCTTTCCATTTTAAATTATATTTCTGTAGATGTAAAGTCATTTTTATGCATAAAGCAATAATTAAATCAGCATTCTTAATCATTTTAAAGTTTTGCTATAGTCTGTATTTCAAGGTTACTGATTAAATTATTTTATTCAACTTGAAGATCAGAATTAAAAAAAAATCTGAAAATGAACCAGACTTTCTATAAACCATTTTCTCTATTATTATACAAAGATATTTAAAGAAACTACATGATAAGCACAATTAATTTTAAAAAATGAATGTACACAAAGCGATCCAAATCCTATTATTAGCCACATTTGTCTATGTTTAAGTGCAAAATAGATCCATTACATAAAGTCAATTAAAATAACTCGATTTGAACCAAAACCAAAAATTTTTATTCAAAGTATATGCATCTTTGCCATATGTATTATATTTTTTCCAGTCACGTTTTTAATCAGTTTTGTATGGCAAATAATGTATTTTGATTTCACTTAAGATGTTATCATTAAAGGATTTTACTACCTTGTACTTACAAGCTTTAATAGGTTATGATAGTATTCCTTCAATAAGTATTACTTTTTAAATTCCCCAATTAAAGCCTACAATATGCCACTAGGAGGCATTCGAATACTTCCATTTAACAATTATAGACCATGGATTTATTTATGTTACAAACTGCAGCTAGAGGGAAATGAAAATGGGGTTGATCTAACTCATTGTGTCAAATTCTCCAAGAGCTCTCAGGTACTCCTTAGTTGTAAATTAGGCCTCTTTAAGACTGTATTAACTCTTTCCACCCCCTTTTTAACCTGATGGGCTAAAAGAGCTTATGCAGCTTTGAAAGGCAGCTAATTATTCAATTTCTCAGTCTGCACACAGATGACTTTTTAAACAGCTCATTTAAAGCCTTAAAAACAACAAAAAAGAGAGCGTGTTCTTTTTTTGTTACTGAGCAAATAAAAACTGTAGCAAGAGGAAAAACCCGTTCTTAATGTGAGGTATTATATTTAATACCTCACTTTATTTCACTGGGCAATTTATTTCACTGGGCATACCTAGAGTCCAAAGGACTCTACTAAATGCCATGTAAATACTTTCCCTGCCTCCTTACTGGTCATCCTTAAATAAAGTTTTATTAGTTATTCGCTAACAAAATTCAACATTATCTGATGAATTTGACTGATTTTATTAGAGGATGGTTTCTGTAATTATATGCAGAGTCACAAAATTTCTGCAATGGCCAGCATCTGGTAGAGGGTTATGCCTGCTAATCAAGATCTACCAGGAGAGAAGCGAGCTCTACAGGACTTGGCAACTTTCTGGATGTGGGGTATAGGTGACAAGGAGAGGAAAAAATATATGACAACTCCTTCCCAACCACAGTTCTGGAACTAAGCAACCAGAATGAATTATTAAAGGTAATATAGCAAAAGTGTCAGGTTTAAGTAGAATTATAAGGAATCTGCTTTGGCAAATATTTATTCTGTTAACCATGAGACACCTAAATGGAGATTTCCAAAGAAGACGGAAGCATCCCAAAGATAATCCTCCATATTCACCTAGTAGCATGCAAGAGCTGTGAAACTTAAAACAAATGAGAAAATACTATTATGGCATATTCTTTTAGAGACGATAGCAAAGTTGCAAGTAAATAGAATAAAACAAATTTACTAGAAAATGTAACACATTCATATGTAAATTGCATAAAATCATAACATGTATATTACAGACACAAAATTAGGGCTCTGCCACCAACAAGCCATGTGATCTCTGGCACATCTACAAATATAACCATGTCTCAGTTTTCTGATCTTTAAAATAAGAACTCTATGCTAGATGATCTGTAAGTATTTTCTCTCATAGATCAAACATTCTTTATTTTTAGATCAGATCAATTCTATCTTTTTTATATTCTTATGTATTGAGATTTCTTCTACCCTGGTGGCTAACGGAATACTATGACTGGACTATAATTCAGATCCAATTTCAAAATATATCTAAAGTTTAAGTGCTTTAAAGTGCTTTCATAAAGTAGGTGCTCTAAAGTCCATAAGGTAATTATGCAACTGAAAATATTATAATAATTTATTTGCTTAATTCAACAAAAATTTTGAGTGCCTGCTATATGCAATCGAAATCCCTATGAGGCAACAGGGACATAGTACTAAACAGAACAAAGTCCCCGTTTCTGTGGAGCTTATGTGTTAGTGGAGAAAGCAAACAATAAACAAGTAAAATAAATATTGTCAGAGATTAGATCTATAAAGAAACCTAAAGTAGGGAGTGATGGGGGTGGGGGGCTATTTTAGATAAGAGGATTACAAAAGAACTCTAATGTGGTGACATATGAACTGAAACCTAACTGAAGGGAGAGAGTAAACTCGTGGATTTGGGAAGAAGAGCATTCCAGGTAAATTAAACAAGGCATTCAGAAGTCCCAGGTGAGAACATGCTTGGCATCTTCATAGAGCAATGGGGAAGTCAGTGAGATTAGACTGGAGGAAGTGGGAGAATGGCAGGAGATGAGGTCAGATAGAGAAGCAGAATCAATGATAGAGAGCCTTCTAGGACATGGCAAAGACTCTAAATATTATTCTGGATGACATTTTTACATACCTCTGAAGAGAGTGCTATCATAATAAACTATTTACCTGGAACATTTTGAGAATACACAAATTAAAGGAAAATAAACTACATATTTTAGAAGTTTGGTTTGCAATATAAAGTACTACAAAGAAATGAGAACAATTTAATAAGCCAAGTAAGAAGAATCTTATTAATTTAACATTATTTATGATATATTGAATCTTTAAACTTAAAGAAAAATGAAATATCATATAGTCTTTCTTTGGGCTAGAATTACCCAAGTATCATATGTCTGATTAGTGACAGGGCCAAGACTCCACACTGCTTTTCTAATATCGTCAGTTGCTTCTTTAATACCACAATTGTTCCTCACGAAAGCAGAGAAAAGGGTAAAGGAAATAATTTCCATGTTTCAGTTCAAACATATCTCTGGCATTATACCCTGAAACTGAATAATACACTGTTATAATTTTCAGAGAAAAATGAATTTACCAAATAAAGGTTTATGGAAAAAAATTTCTTATCTTTATGTGGCATATGATATTTAAAATGCACATATATTTTCATAAAGCATACCCAATATATTGAACTAATACAGTTCCAAAGAGCTGACTAATGCAAAATAGAAACATTGGTAATACTGATTTACTATGGACTTCAATTACAACATAAGTATATATGGGAATCATGAGAAGGGACAAGAACTAATGCCTGTGAAACCAGACAGAGAAACCTGACAGCAAAGGTCTGCAACAGTTAACTCAGTCATAGAACAAAGGCATTTGAAACTTCTGGTCCCAGGTCACCAGGTCTAAACATAGGTAGTGCCATTGAAAATAACAGCAACAACAAATGTTTACATAATGTTTACCATGTGCCAAGAACTGTTATGAGTACTTGAACTACTCATACCTAATCCTCACAACAACCTCATCAAGTACTATTATCATTATTTCTACTTAACAGATCAAGGCACTAAGACAAAGTTCAACCAACTGCCCATGATCACGGAGCTTATAAACAGCAAACCCAGGATACAAGTGGAGGCAGGCTAGATCCAAAGTATAGTAACCACTATTTCAAACTGCCTTCAATACACAAAGATTTTAAATTATCATCATTATGAGGCTTTGAATAGCATCCACTGACTGAAAATATTGTGTTTTATACTAATTGTATAATAGAGAATGCATCTTTGAACCGGACAATCAAACAAGAACCATTGACCTTTGTATGAGAAATCTATGATAGACAGAGATCTGATTTACAAAACTTTCCTCAGGCAACACAGACTGTAACTACAGCAGGTAACTAACAAAACAGACTCTCCCAGAAAATGTTAAAAGGATAAGATCACTGATACAAATTCTACAAGTTATCATCTCAACTTATGTCTGTGAGTATACCTAAGTTTGAAACTGAACCAAATTTGTCCTGCTTTGTGATACAAAATCTGATTTGTTCCTTCTTCTTAAACTATATTTATTAGAAGAAATCAGTCTATTAATAAAACTAGAATTGCTTTAAGCAATTAAATAGGCATGTATTTTGAGGGAGGAGAAAAAGACATTTATCAGATTCCCATGGACACAGCAGAAAGACAATCCATCTAGTATAATCACCACTATGAAAAATAGCACAATTTTAACTAGCATGCCTTACAGGTAAAGGTATCATATAGACACATTGCTACTCACACTATTCTAGCCTCTGTATCACCTATCTAGATTGTGCCTCATTCTTCTGTAGAAATCCTACACTTCAGCTAGAGTTATAGGAGTTACTGCAGGGTTAAATGAGTTACTGAGGGGCAGATTTATATTCCCTAAGAAAGCATTTATTAATAAAATCCAAGAAACATGTATTAGAGACCTCACCTGATTTTTAACTGAATCAATACTTAATTTAGAAATTTAAGCACCATAAATATAAGTATAAAGAGTAAACTGCTGCAGATGGGAATGTAATGAATTCCTCATAAAATTTTTAAAAAATTAGTGGAAACCATAAAGAAAAAAACTGTTTAAACACATTTAATTTATATTCACATTTTAAAGTTTAGACCAAAAACGGGAGCAGCAGGGTATTTGAAAACCACAACATTAACTACTAAATAGACTCACTTAAGAAAAATTCTAATATTCAAATTAAGTGAGACTTATAAGAAAATGTTTGGAGAGCAGAAATTTTACATAATGCAAAAACAATATTTTGTACATTTTTTAAAAATAGAATTTATTTTTTAGAATACTTTTAGGTTCATAGCAAAACTGAGCAGAAAGTACAGAAATGTCCCATGTTCTCCCTGCCCTCACACAGCCATGGCTTCCTCCATTATTAACATACCCGACCACATTGGTACATTGTTACAGTCGATGAACCTATATTGATACATCATTGTCATCTGAGTCCCTAATTTACATCAGAGTTCACACTCTAGGATATAAACAAATTTACAGTGACATGTATCCACCATTATAGTATCATAAAAATGCTCTATTAAATAATTACGTATAAATCTAACAAAATACGTATACAATCTATATAAGGAAAACTAAAGACTCTGATAAAAGAAATCAAAGAAGAACTAAATAAATGGAGAGATATTCCATGTTCATGGGTAGGAAGACTCAATACTGTCAAGATGTCAGTCCTTCCAACTTGATCTATAGATTACAATCCCAATCAAAATCCCAGCAAGTTTTCTTGTGGAAAACAAGAAGCTGATTCTAAAATTTCTATCGAGAAGCAAAAGACACAGAATAGTCAACACAATTCTGAAAGAACAAAGTTGGAGGACTGACACTATCTGAGTTCAAAACTTATTATAAAGCTACAATATTCAAAACAGTGTAGCATTTATAAAAGAACATACAATTAGATCAATGGAACAGAATACAGAGCCCACAAATAGACCCACATAAATATAATCAACCAATCTTTGACAAAGAAGCAAAGGCAATACAATGAATAAAAGACAGTCTTATCAATCAATGGTGCTGGAACAAGTGGACATCCACATGCCAAAAAAATGAATCTGGATACAGTCCTCACACTTTTCATGAAAATTTACTCATTTAAAATTAATCACAGACCTAAATGTAAAATGCAAAACTATAAAACTCCTAGAGGATAATACAGGAGAAAATCTACATGACCTAGGGCTTGGCAATGACTTTTAGAGACAACACCAAAGTCATGAACCATGAAAAAATTAATTGATAAGCTGGATTTCATTAAAACTGGAAACTCTAAAAAGCAGAGCGCCTCTCCTCCTCCAAAGGAACGCAGTTCCTCACCAGCAATGGAACAAAGCTGGACAGAGAATGACTTTGACGAGTTGAGAGAAGAAGGCTTCAGACGATCAAACTACTCTGAGCTACAGGAGGAAATTAAAACCAAAGGCAAAGAAGGTAAAAACTTTGAAAAAAATTTAGACGAATGTATAACTAGAATAACCAATACAGAGAAGTGCTTAAAGGAGCTGACGGAGCTGAAAACCAAGGCTCGAGAACTATGTGAAGAATGCAGAGGCCTCAGGAGCCGATGCGATCAACTGGAAGAAAGGGTATCAGTGATGGAAGATGAAATGAATGAAATGAAGCAAGAAGGGAAATTTAGAGAAAAAAGAATAAAAAGAAACGAACAAAGCCTCCAAGAAATATGGGACTATGTGAAAAGACCAAATCTACGTCTGATTGGTGTACCTGAAAGTGACAGGGAGAATGGAATCAAGTTGGAAAACGCTCTGCATGATATTATCCAGAACTTCCCCAATCTAGCAAGGCAGGCCAACATTCAGATTCAGGAAATACAGAGAACGCCACAGAGATATCCCTCGAGAAGAGCAACTCCAAGACACATAATTGTCAGATTCACCAAAGTTGAAATGAAGGAAAAAATGTTAAGGGCAGCCAGAGAGAAAGGTCGGGTTACCCACAAAGGGAAGCCCAGCAGACTAACAGCGGATCTCTCAGCAGAAACTCTACAAGCCAGAAGAGAGTGGGGGCCAATATTCAACATTCTTAAAGAAAACAATTTTCAACCCAGAATTTCATATCCAGCCAAACTAAGCTTCATAAGTGAAGGAGAAATAAAATACTTTATAGACAAGCAAATGCTGAGAGATTTCGCCACCACCAGGCCTGCCCTAAAAGAGCTCCTGAAGGAAGCACTAAACATGGAAAGGAACAACCAGTACCAGCCACTGCAAAATCATGCCAAATTGTAAAGACCATCGAGACTAGGAAGAAACTGCATCAACTAACGAGCAAAATAAACAGCTAACATCATGACAGGATCAAATTCACACATAACAATATTAACTTTAAATGTAAATGGACTAAATGCTCCAATTAAAAGACACAGACTGGCAAACTGGATAAAGAGTCAAGACCCATCAGTGTGCTGTATTCAGGAAACCCATCTCACATGCAGAGACACACATAGGCTCAAAATAAAAGGATGGAGGAAGATCTACCAAGCAAATGGAAAACAAAAAAAGGCAGGGGTTGCAATCCTAGTCTCTGATAAAACAGACTTTAAACCAACAGAGATCAAAAGAGACAAAGAAGGCCATTACATAATGGCAAAGGGATCAATTCAACAAGAAGAGCCAACTATCCCAAATACATATGCACCCAATACAGGAGCACCCAGATTCATAAAGCAAGTCCTAAGTGACCTACAAAGAGACTTAGACTCCCACACAATAATAATGGGAGACTTTAACACCCCACTGTCAACATTAGACAGATCAACGAGACAGAAGTTAACAAGGATACCCAGGAATTGAACTCAGCTCTGCACCAAGCAGACCTAATAGACATCTACAGAACTCTCCACCCCAAATCAACAGAATATACATTTTTTTCAGCACCATACCACACCTATTCCAAAGTTGACCACATAGTTGGAAATAAAGCTCTCCTAAGCAAATATAAAAGAACAGAAATTATAACAAACTGTCTCTCAGACCACAGGGCAATCGAACTAGAACTCAGGATTAAGAAACTCACTCAGAACCACTCAACTACATGGAAACTGAACAACCTGCTCCTGAATGACTACTGGGTACATAAATAACGAAATGAAGGCAGAAATAAAGATGTTCTTTGAAACCAACGAGAACAAAGACACAACATACCAGAATCTCTGGGACACATTCAAAGCAGTATGTAGAGGGAAATTTATAGCACTAAATGCCCACAAGAGAAAGGAGGAAAGATCCAAAATTGACACCCTAACATCACAATTAAAAGAACTAGAAAAGCAAGAGCAAACACATTCAAAAACTAGGAGAAGGCAAGAAATAACTAAAATCAGAGCAGAACTGAAGGAAATAGAGACACAAAAAAACCCTTCAAAAAATTAATGAATCCAGGAGCTGGTTTTTTGAAAGGATCAACAAAATTGATAGACCGCTAGCAAGACTAATAAAGAAGAAAAGAGAGAAGAATCAAATAGATGCAATAAAAAATGATAAAGGGGATACCACCACCGATCCCACAGAAATACAAACTACCATCAGAGAATACTACAAACACCTCTACGCAAATAAACTAGAAAATCTAGAAGAAATGGATAAATTCCTCGACACACACACCCTCCCAAGACTAAACCAGGAAGAAGTTGAATCTCTGAATAGACCAATAACAGGAGCTGAAATTGTGGCAATAATCAATAGCTTACCAAACCAAAAGAGTCCAGGACCAGACGGATTCACAGCCGAATTCTATCAGAGGTACAAGGAGGAACTGGTACCATTCCTTCTGAAACTATTCCAATCGACAGAAAAAGAGGGAATCCTCCCTAACTCATTTTATGAGGCGAGCATCATCCTGATACCAAAGCCGGGCAGAGACACAACCAAAAAAGAGAATTTTAGACCAATATCCTTGATGAACATTGATGCAAAAATCCTCAATAGAATACTGGCAAACCGAATCCAGCAGCACATCAAAAAGCTTATCCACCATGATCAAGTGGGCTTCAACCCTGGGATGCAAGGCTGGTTCAATATATGCAAATCAATCAATGTAATCCAGCATATAAACAGAACCAAAGACAAAAACCACATGATTATCTCAACAGATGCAGAAAAGGCCTTTGACAAAATTCAACAACCCTTCATGCTAAAAACTCTCAATAAATGAGGTATTGATGGGACATATCTCAAAATAATAAGAGCTATCTATGACAAACCCACAGCCAATATCATACTGAATGGGCAAAAACTGGAAGCATTCCCTTTGAAAACGGGCACAAGACAGGGATGCCCTCTCTCACCACTCCTATTCAACATAGTGTTGGAAGTTCTGGCCAGGGCAATCAGGCAGCAGAAGGAAATAAAGGGTATTCAATTAGGAAAAGAGGAAGTCAAATTGTCCCTGTTTGCAGATGACATGATTGTATACATAGAAAACCCCATTGTCTCAGCCCCAAATCTCCTTAAGCTGATAAGCAACTTCAGCAAAGTCTCAGGATACAAAATCAACGTACAAAAATCACAAGCATTCTTATACACCAACAACAGACAGACAGCCAAATCATGAGTGAACTCCCATTCACAACTGCTTCAAAGAGAATAAAATACCTAGGAATCCAACTTACAAGGGATGTGAAGGACCTCTTCAAGGAGAACTACAAAACACTGCTCAAGGAAATAAAAGAGGATACAAACAAATGGAAGAACATTCCATGCTCATGGGTAGGAAGAATCAATATCATGAAAATGGCCATACTGCCCAAGGTATTTTATAGATTCAATGCCATCCCCATGAAGCTACCAATGACTTTCTTCACAGAATTGGAAAAAACTACTTTAAAGTTCACATGGAACCAATAAAGAGCCCGCATCACCAAGTCAATCCTAAGCCAAAAGAACAAAGCTGGAGGCATCACGCTACCTGACTTCAAACTATACTACAAGGCTACAGTAACCAAAACAGTGTGGTACTGCTACCAAAACAGATATATAGATCAATGGAACAGAACAGAGCCCTCAGAAATAACGCCGCATATCTACAACTATCTGATATTTGACAAACCTGACAAAAACAAGCAATGGGGAAACGATTCCCTATTTAATAAATGGTGCTGGGAAAACTGGCTAGCCATATGTAGAAAGCTGAAACTGGATCCCTTCCTTACACCTTATACAAAAATTAATTCAAGATGGATTAAAGACTTAAACGTTAGACCTAAAACCATAAAAACCCTAGAAGAAAACCTAGGTATTACCATTCAGGACATAGGCATGGACAAGGACTTCATGTCTAAAACACCAAAAGCAATGGCAGCAAAAGCCAAAATTGACAAAAGGGATCTAATTAAACTAAAGAGCTTCTGCACAGCAAAAGAAACTACCATCAGAGTGAACAGGCAACCTACAAAATGGGAGAAAATTTTTGCAACCTACTCATCTGACAAAGGGCTAATATCCAGAATCTACAATGTACTCAAACAAATTTACAAGAAAAAAACAAACAACCCCATCAAAAAGTGGGCAAAGGACATGAACAGACACTTCTCAAAAGAAGACATTTATGCAGCCAAAAAACACATGAAAAAATGCTCACCATCACTGGCCATCAGAGAAATGCAAATCAAAACCACAATGAGATACCATCTCACACCAGTTAGAATGGCAATCATTAAAAAGTCAGGAAACAACAGGTGCTGGAGAGGATGTGGAGAAATAGGAACACTTTTACACTGTTGGTGGGACTGTAAACTAGTTCAACCATTGTGGAAGTCTGTGTGGTGATTCCGCAGGGATCTAGAACTAGAAATACCATTTGACCCAGCCATCCCATTACTGGGTATATACCCGAAGGATTATAAATCATGCTGCTATAAAGACACATGCACACGTATGTTTATTGCGGCACTATTCACAATAGCAAAGACTTGGAACCAACCCAAATGTTCAACAATGATAGACTGGATTAAGAAAATGTGGCACATATACACCATGGAATACTATGCAGCCATAAAAAATGATGAGTTCATGTCCTTTGTAGGGACATGGATGAAATTGGAAATCATGATTCTCAGTAAACTATCGCAAGGACAAAAAACCAAACACCGCATGTTCTCACTCATAGGTGGGAATTGAACAATGAGAACACATGGACACAGGAAGGGGAACATCACACTCTGGGGACTGTTGTGGGGTCGGCGGAGGGGGGAGGGACAGCATTAGGAGATATACCTAATGCTAAATGATGAGTTAATGGGTGCAGCACACCAGCATGGCACATGTATACATATGTAACTAAGCTGCACATTGTGCACATGTGCCCTAAAACTTAAAGTATAATAATAATAAAATAAAATAAAATAAAATAAATAAATAAATAAATAAATAAATTTAAAATTTTTGTTCTGTGAAAAACACTGTCAAGAAAATTTAAAAAGCAGCCACGGACTAAGAGGAAATATTTGCAGAGGGCATATATGATAAGAGGCTGTTATCCAAAATATACAAAACTCTTAAAATTCTATAATAAGAAAACAAACAACCCAATTAAGAAATGGGTCAAAAACTGTAACTGACGCCTCACCAACCTCAGCAAAGATATACAAATGACAAATAAGCATATGAGAAGATGTTCCCCATCACATGTCATCGGGGAAAGGCAAATTAAAACAATGAGATACCACTACGCACCTATTAGAATGGCCAAAATCCAGAACACTGACAACAAATGCTGATGAAGATGTGGAAAAGAAACTCTCATTCATTTATGGTAGGAATACAAAATGGTACAGCCACTCTGGAAGACATTTTGGTGGTTTCAAATAAACCTAAATTTTTTATACTTTATTTTCTTCCTTTATTCTCTTAGGATGGTATCTTAGTCTCTTTGGGCTACTATAACAAAATACCTTAGAGTAGTTAACTAATTAATAATAGGAGTTTATTTCTCACCATTCTGGAGGCTGGGAAATCCAACATCAAGGTATCAGCAGATTCAGTGCCTGGTAAAGGCTTGCTCTCTTCTCCATAGGATGGCACCTTGTTACTGCGTCCTCACATGGCAGGAGGGACTGAACAGCTCCCTTGAAGCTCTTTCATAAGGTCACTAATTGCATTTATGAGGGCTCATGATTTCATTACTTCCTAAAGGCCCTAACTCTTAATACTATCATATTAGGGTTTAAATTCCAAAAATATAAATTTTAGGGGACACAGTCAGAACATAGTTGATGGTAAATTCTGATACTTCACTGCTAAAAGTTTATTCTAAACTATTTCCATCATACTCAAGTCCTTTGGAAAGTTCTAATCAACTCACATTTAGTCATTGGTTTATTAGCTCTTCCTAGCCAAATAATTCTAAATTTTTCTTTCTTGCTTGTTGCCTTCAAGTATTCATTCTTTCTTTCATTTTATAGTTGGAGAAACTGAGGCAGAGTTAAGTCAATTGCCCAAGATTACTAAGCCAGCAAGTGGGGCACCAAACCTGTGCCAGACATTGTTATTAGTGGTGAGGATACAGTAATAAACAAAACATACAAAAATCTGTACTCTCAAGGAACTTACATTCTAGTTACCCTCTATATACCACCATTACTGTTGTACTCACCTTGTCACAACTCTTTGGATTTCTGTGCTATCACATTATACATAAATGCCAATACCCTCAAATACATCTCCTCACCTACATGACATTTCCCTATCACTAAATTTACTTCTTTCTAATTCTCACTCTCAAAAAGTCAATTCAATAGCAGTTTTTCTTTTCTTAGAGAAGGCCCTTCTACTTTTCCACCAAAATTAAAGAGTGTAACACTACAACACTCCTCAAATCTGTCTATATTTTCTCTTCACAAATATCTAAACTCTACATTCTGGAGGATGAAGGGTTAGGATATGGTTTATACAAAAATTACATAATTTGGCAATCATTTTAAACAATAAATATACAATATAAGAATCATTGTATTTAACAACTAGAAAGGATCCTAGAAATCATTCTTGTTCAATTTCTTCATTTTTTAGACAAGAAATTTCAGGGTAAAAGAAATTAAATGAATTATAAGAAGGTAGCTGATGTACTGTAGAGTAGTTAGGACTAAAACACAAATCTCTAATTTTAGAAGGTATTATTAATATGAACACATTACTACCATATATTCAGACAATATTTCAAATAAATAGTAAATAAAAACTGATTGAAGCTACTCTTTAACTATTAGTCATACTTGAAATCATAATTTAAAATATCTTTCACCCAGAACAAAATAAAACTGATCGCAAACCACCAGCAACTGAAAAAGAGACAATCACAATGGCAGAACAACAACAAAGTAAATTCTAAATCTTTAGAGTTAACAAATATAATAATTTGTAATTAAATAAGAATAAACAATTATACATATTTTAATGTTAAAATTACTATATATAACCTTTATCTTATGTCTGTTTAACATACATGTGTATATTTAGCATGCATATCATATATATGTGAATATATGTATGTATATGTGTGTATATGCATACACATAATTATAAAGTGAAATTTGCTGTTAGTAAATGATATCAAGAACTGTCCCCTTATAAAGCAGATACTAAGTAAACATTTGGTAAAGACTTGTCCTGTGTGTGCCACTCTACACTCTCCCTTTTCTTACCTACTGTTAAGCTAATACCACAGGCAAAAGACTTTTGCCTGGAAATGTTTCTAAAACCCAACCTCACCTCCCTCTTAAGGTCACTGTTCTAGTCAGGAGCTAATCATCTCTTGCTTTTATTACTGTAACAATCTTTTAACTGATCTCCTGTCAGCTGGATCTCCCCTACTGCATTTCTTCTTTTATAAGGCCACCAGTGTTATCTTCTCCAAAACAAAACTTATCATGTCATGTACCTCATTTGCCTCCCCACAATCTGTTGGATAAAAGCCAAACCTCTTACATTAGCAAATGTGATTCTTCACAATCTGGCCACTGTTTATATCCCCAAATAGATTTTGTAGTCTGATTTCTCTCTCTCCCACTCTCTCCATATACAAACATACATACACACACACAAACGGTAATATATTAAAGATATATTTCCTAGACATGATACAAATTCCTTTCGAGAATGAGGTGTCATATTGAAGTAAACTCTGTAGTCTACCACTCTACCTCCTAATATCTCCCATGTTAGAATGTTTATCACACTGACTGTCCTTGACTCACTGACACTGTTATAGAATCACAAATTAGTAACTCTGAAATTCCCAGTACTTAGTACCTGGCAAATAATAGCATTTATCAATGCACAAATGAATAAATACTTATATACCTTATCTTTGGAAACTCCACTCATGCCAAATATTTATTTCAAAATAAAGGCATTTCTTTCCTTCTCAGGTGGTTAACTATTTTTAACTCCTTCCTATTTAACAGAAGAATGCTTCTACTTTAATTTTAAGATGCCACTTGGCTAACTGGGGTACCATATGCCACTGAATCAACAGGCTGAAAAAGAGGAAGTTAATCTACTGGCTTGAGTGATTGTTCTCAATAACCAAAGGGAAACTGGGGTGCTTCTACATAATAGTTTGGCAAAGAGAAATGTGTCTTGAACCAGGGGATTCTCTATGGTGCCTGAGGACTTGCATGCCTAAAGTAAAAGTTAATGAAAAACTACAACAACCAAAACACAGCTAAATCTTTGAGGATTGAGATTCTTTGAGAATGGGACATTTTACCAGATAAAGATCCTGTCCAGGTGAAGTTCTAGCTGAGGGTGAGAGAAATATGGAACGGGTAATAAAAGGAAGCCATACATACCAATTATGGCCTCTTGACCAGTTACATAAACAAGGGCTTCTCCTTTAGAGGAAAGGGTGAGAATGTCTACATTTGTAAAAAATGATAGTTGTATGTTATTAGGTAGAAATATAGATTTGTTTTATTGTACAGGAATTCAAATGAGTGTAGAAGGGTACAAATAGAGGCTGAGTATCCAAAGGGGTGGACTGTACTAATTATCAACTTATTGCCTCTCAGCTCCAAATCTGCCCCTCACTGCCTGATCTGTGAAAATGGATCTGGACTCTGGATACTCTGGATATTTTTCCTTTTAGCAACTGGCATGATGTCAAACTTTGTCAGGAGAGGGTACTAAAGGGACAATGCAAAAAGAGAGAATTTGCTCCTGGTTCCAGTGAG
This sequence comes from Gorilla gorilla gorilla, assembly GCF_029281585.2. NCBI lineage: Eukaryota > Metazoa > Chordata > Mammalia > Primates > Hominidae > Gorilla > Gorilla gorilla. The sequence continues at coordinate 59,133,240 of NC_073224.2, read as the reverse complement.
ACACCCTGCAGGCTCCTGCAAAGCTTATGGCTCATCAAGGGCTGGCTCCTATTGTACCTGCAGCTTCCCTAGGGCCCATTTCCTATAGCACAGGTGTCCACCAGGCTCCTATGCAGTGGGCAGTTTCTGCAGTGCCTGGCTCCTGCAGGTACTGGCAGCCAAAGGTTTCCCTCACCATTCCCCTACCTTATAGCAGAGTACCCCTGGCTCTTGCAGCACTTGAAGCCTTTCTAGTGCTTGGTTCCTGCAGCCCAGGAGGCAGCTCCTGCACCTGATTATTGGAGTGTACAATTTCCAACAGTACCAAGTGGCCAGCAGCTTCCCTTTGTTAGTTTTTTAAGGGAGTTTCTCCAGTAACACGATCCTAGTTAATAGCTTCATGTTAGAAGGCTTTATAGTAGTCTGCTGCGAGTGAGGCATCTCTTGAAAACAGCTTCCCCAGTACCTCTCATATGGCTTTCCAGCAAGTTCTAAGGAATGGCATTTCTCTGAGGGCAGCTTTCCTGGGCACCCCAAAGGGCAGGATTCCAGAAAATTCTGCCAGTGTGGCACCACAGCAACTTCTCTGCTATCCAATGAGCCACAGTTGTGCCCTCTCCATTGGAGTCTGGATCTCACACCCAGATGGGGCTTCTTCCCTGGGTGCTCCGTCTCAGCCCTAAGACTAGTAGCTGCTTCATATTTGGTATTTCTATAGTCTTTAGAATTTCCTTCACTTACTAGTAGCCCATCCCTTGTTACCCCAATCCCACGTTATAGTTTTTAAATTCTTTATGTTAAACTTTCCTTGTTCAAATTACTATGTAATTTCTCTTTCCTGGTCATATCCAGACTGATACAAAGGCTGTTACTTTATGATCTTACCTATAGAACACTGCCTGGCATGAGTTAAGCATTCCTTAAATGAGGAACGATGCAATGAATGAACAAATGAACATTTTTCATAGAAAGAAAGTAATAAACTTTCTATTTAGGACTATATGAAGACCAAAGAATACCAAACTAAGTTCCTGTATAGGCTGAACAAGAGTCATAACTGCAATACAAATCCATGAATCTGAAAAGGGTTTAAGATGTATTAATACATTTTTCCCTAAGGCATTACTGTTTTGGCATAGACTTTTTAAAAAAATTATCTAGTAGAAAATAGCTAAACACAAATCTTCTTTTAAAGACAACACCTATACAGAAATTAGTGCCTAGGCCGGGCACAGTAGCTCACGCCTGTGATCCCAGCAACTTTGGGAGGCCGAGGCAGGAGTGTTGCTTGAGTCCAGGAGTTCGAGACTGGCCTGGGCCACATGGTGAAACCCCCATCTCTACAAAAAAATACAAAAATTTGCCAGGCACAGAGGCACATGCCTGTAGTCCCAGCTACTTGGGAGGCTGAGGTGTGGAAAGATGCCTGAGATCAGCGGGCAGAAGCTGCAGTGGGCCCAGATCACATCACTACACTCCAACACCTTGGCGACAGAGTGCAACTGCGTGAAAGAAAGGAAGGAAGGAAGGAGGGAAGGAGGGAAGGAGGGAAGGAGGGAAGGAGGGAAGGAGGGAAGGAGAGAAGGAGGAAAGGAAGGAAGGAAGGAAAGAAGGAAGGAAGGAAGGAAGGAAGGAAGGAAGGAAGGAAGGAAGGAAAAAGTAATCAGCACCTAACTTGGAAACTTCGAGGTTTACAAAGAAACTTTCATTATTTAAAGAGACAAATGTCAAAAAGATAAATCAAGGGATACATTTCTACTTGACAAAGATACAGTTTCTACTCTGGCATTTTCAGTATCAGATGAACACTTTATATTTTACACTATAATATAATTAATAATTTTTTATTTTAAAAACTTTTCTGACACAATTTAAATGATTAAATTTATTCTTCAATACATACATGAACACACCCACAGACACACACAACCCATGGTTTTATTTATTTTATTTTATTTTTTGATACAGTGTCTCATTCTGTTGCCAGGCTGGAATGCAGTAGTGCGATTATGGCTCACTACAGTACTAAACTCCTGGGCTCAAGCAATCCTTCCTCCTCAGCCTCCCGAGTATCTGGGATTACAGGTGTGTGACACCACACCAAGCTAATTTTCTTAATTTTTTGTAGAGACAGGGTCTCACTACATTGCACAGGCTATTCTCAAACTCCTGGGCTCAAGCAATCCTCTCACCTCAGCCTCCCAAAGTGCTGGGATTACAGGCATGAGCTACCATGCCAGGCAGGTTTTTAATTTTTAAAGAGATCGATATCTAATACAAGAGCTTGACATATTCACTAATATTTAAAATTTGAGAAGGGTATGTGATAAATGCTATGATAATTCAGAGATGAAAGATGTTACACGGGTTACTCATACAAACTAAGCCTTCTGTAAAGCAAACCAGATTTTGAAAAACTTTCAGAAGCATGCATGTGGGAGACTTAAAACACATACGAGGAAGAGCAAAAAGTGCAATTTCATCCATTCACTCAGAAAATTATTGTTAAAACCTTCTATGGATACATATCAACAATGTCCTAAGAGACAGATACATTGTAGTGACTGACTGAACCAGATTAAAAAAAAAAAAGAAAGAAAAAAAAACCCGCCCTGATAACTTTATTGTCTAAAGATCTGTGTGGACTATAAGTAATCGAAAAACTCAGAAAGATAAGTTTAGGATCAGATAATGGATAGTTTTTTACCAGACTTAGCAGTTTATAGGTAATGAGTAATCAATAGATGTTTTCTTATTCTGAAGGATTAATTACATATAGAATGAATCTAAAAGATGAGAAAATGGAAAATGAGAGGTCCAAACAGAAGATAAGTGCTATCCCTAAAAGTGGTATTCAAAATGAGAGAAAGGTATAAATATGACACATTGAGAGATAATCGACTAGACCTGCAAAGACAAGGAAAAAAGTCACTTCACTGTAAGTAATTCAAATAATAAACTGAGGCTCCTTAAGGGAAGGGATACTATATTGGGGCAGAAGGTAAGGATGCATTTGGTTTTATAAGATGGTCACTGTAAGAGGCAAAATTGCATAAAGGTTGTAAGCATATACTTTGGAATCATACAGAACTGGTTAAACCAATTCCTAGTACTATGGCCTTGATCAACTTACTCCCTCTCAATTTCGAAATCCACATTTTCATCTGTCTACCGTGGATAACAACTGTACCTACCACATAATATATAATAATTAAATGAGTTAGTTTAAATAAATTTCTCAGTAGGGTAAGTAGCGCAAAGCATGCCCTATATTATATATTGGCTATAATTATTAATAACATCATCATTTTATGTAAGTGAATTCAGTATATATGATCTGAAAATAATATCTGTGGAAAGTAGTAACTGCTGAACTAAGACAGTGGGCAGTTGAAGAACAGGAATCAGAGAAGAAAAGATTAAGGAGGTAGAACCTATAGGATGTAGGTGGGGAAAACAGATGAGAGGGAGGAGTGATTCACCAAATTAGCCCTTTATAGTAGGAGAAGGAGACTATGGGGAAAAGATGGCGAGTTCCATTTTGGCAGTATTGAATGGGATGTCAACAATGAGCTAAACTGCACTATAAGAAAGCTCACTGGAAGAGAAAAACTTGCCTAACTGTAAAATGAAAAAAAAAATTATAGTATGTGAAAACATATAAATATAGAAGGTACATTTTAAAATAAACACACTGCCCTCAACAGTTTTATTAAAGAAACAAAACCAACACATACATTATTTTCTTTTATTTAATGTTGATTACCACTATCAGCACAAAATTGTCACTGTTCCATATAAAAAATACTAACATTATCACTGTCTGTAAGCTATAAGGATAAGAAAAAAGAAAAAAAAAATGCTTGGTAAACTGAAATCATCCAAGGTCATTTTTGTGGATATCATACAGGAACAAAGCTTACAGAGCCTAGGGGAATGACAAGTTAATAACAACTCTTTGATAATTCCATAATTGTTAAATTAAAAAATTCTTCATTGTGAATTAAAAGCCAATTATTTACTTTTAGAACACAAATGGACTAAATCATAAGGCAGAAATACGTGTTTATTTTCATGAAAAACAGAGCCATTATCACTACAGGAGTTGGAAGATACAAACACCTCTAGTTTTCCTGTAACAGAAGTCTCCTCCAAATAACCTTCACACATCCCTTCCAATAAACTGTTTCCTGATGACCTCAACAGTACCATTTCCCCACTCCAGTCATATTCACTCAGCACTGACTAAAAATACAATGTTCAGAATAGCTGTGTACCGGTGAAATGATAAACTGGTAAGTAGAATTATTCAGTTTCAGATGACATAACTGGTTGCTTACGGGTTTGGGGAAGAATTAAAAATCTAAAAATTGCTTCTAGAATCTTTCCCTGAGAGATCATGATAACAATTTTTAACTGCACCACTCTGCTGCAGCTCTAAAAACATGAGGCACAAAAATACACTTTAATAACCTTAACTAGGAAGCAGGACTACGTAATCTTTGTTCTCTCACCGAATGTTCAATTCCTCATCTCCAGAAAGAGTCTCTGCACTTCGGGTTTCAGATTAAATGCTGACACAGGTGGCACCATTAAGAGACAAATCAAGAATATGTATAATCCAGATGAAGAGGTTAAAATCCTCTGGACTGCCTTTCAGTCTGACTAAACCTGTAAAATCTACATTTGATAGCTGATTTTCCAGAGATCGAAAGATTTCTTTTTACATATGCCCTTGATGGAATTAATGAGAGGAGAGAAAAGCATATGCTTAAATGCCTGGGGGCAACCATAACAAAGGAAGAAATTACAATTTATTAACGTAATTCCAGCACTCATAACATATTGCTTGCTCTAAATATCCCCAAAACAACATGCACTACACAATCAAATCTCTGTAACTAATATGCTTATAGACTTTCTGAGGGTGAATTTACTAACTAAATAATGGTCAAAATAATAGCTAACATTCAGACATCTGCTTTTAAAAGAAGCATCCCTTCCACCTGCTTCTACAGGCCACAAAGATACACTCTAGTTAACATATTACTGACAGGATGATGAGAAAGCTCCTGTCAGATGCTGGCCAGCCGGGTGTTTGAGACAAAATGCACAGCCCCAGCTGACTAGTTAGAGAAAGTCTGGTGAGGTACAATTATAGAGGCATATGACAAGGCTTCATGCCTGACTGATTTGAGAACCACTGACATGGCTTTAAACAGCAATCCAACCTACCTATGGTCACAAAACAGCAATAAGTCAACTGATACCCCCTTGTAATATCATGATTTATGCCTCTGCTTTGAATACACGAGAATCTAATATGATGTTCTGCTAGTCTACCAAGATTCGCTTGGGGCTTAAACATCTATGGCCTACCTACAGCATGGATAAAATCAATGTTCTTGTTCAGGATTACCAGAAACCGTTCCATGTGTACTTGACAATGTATAAATCAATAGAATAATGTATGAATCAACAGAATAAAAACAAAACTGATTATATCTCAATTCATTAAACTCAAACATGCAAAAATATAATAATAGGTACTAACACAATACCACACTTTAAAATATAGGGAGAAAACCTATTAGAATGTTGAAAACATAACAATATTCTTGATATCTGTGCTTACATATCTTATTTTTTTTAATTTTAAATTTTTCATCTTTTAAAGGTTATTTTTTTTTTTTTTTGACATAGTTTTGCTCTGTCAGCCAGGCTGGAGTGCAATGGCGTGATCTTGGCTCACTGCAACCTCCGTCTCCCGGGTTCAAGTGATTCTCTTGCCTCAGCCTCCCGAGTAGCTGGGACTACAGGTGCGTGGTACCATGCCTGGCTAATTTTTGTATTTTTAGTAGAGATGGGGTTTCGCTATGTTGGCCAGGCTGGTCTCGAACTCCTGACCTCAGGTGATCTGCTCACCTCGGCCTCCCAAAGTGCTGGGATTACAGGCGTGAGCCACTGCATCCGGCAAGAAATTATCATTTTTAACCACAAACAGCACCTAAAGAAAAGGAACCTCAAGCTAGCTGATTCTCTAATGAGAGTGTCACCACTAAAACCTACAGCAAGCTGTAAGGTTTATAATTATCATTCTATTATAATTATGAAAAATCATGATTGTCAAAAAGTAAATAACTGAGACAAAATTTCTAAAACTACAATAGAATTATGAATGTTAGGCCACCTTTACATATATTCCTCTAAAAATTAAGAGTTGGGCTGTATACTTAAAAAATTAAAAATGGATAAAACGTTAATTTCTAACATTAAATACATTATAGTCTCCGTGATATATAAAAATATGAGTATAAAAAGCTTAAAAACAAGTAAATTCATTGATTTTACTTTTAATTTACATAAATTACTTTTAATTTATGTTAAGAAATGAGTCCTTGACCTTAAATGCCACTATGCATGGAATTTATAGCAGATATATTTTCTATACTGTATATATAAAAGAATTATTCAAGACAGATTCAAGTAAAGCAGCTTCCTCCATAAAAGAAGACTAAGATCATGAAAGAGAACTTGAATTATGTTTATTTTATCAGCCCAACGGTCCCAGAGAGTGAACCAAAACAGAGCTGGTAACTTAGAGGTGACATCACCATCAAGTTTTCATGAATTGTCATAAACAGTTGATAATAAATTGACATCAAACATAGAAAACAACTCCCCCAAAATACTAAGACTTTATGATAACAATTTGTTTTTAAAGCCAAATACTAAGTTAAAAGATAGTAATGTTAATTTTTACTCTAACTGCAGATGTAGACTATTATAAAATTAAATGTAGAGGCCGGGTGCGGTGGCTCACGCTTGTAATCCCAGCACTTTGGGAGGACAAGACGGGTGGATTGCTTGAGGTTAGGAGTTCGAGACCAGCCTGACCAACACAGTGAAACCCCCTCTCTACTAAAAATACAAAAATTAGCTGGTTGTGGTGGCAGGCACCTGTACTCCTAGCTACTTGGGAGGCTGAGGTAGGAGAATAACTTGAACCTGGAAGGCAGAGGTTAGAGTGAGCCAAGATTGTACCACTGCACTCTAGCCTGGGCAACAAAGTGAGACTCCGTCTCAAAAAAAAAAAAATTAAATATAAACTATTATAAAATTATAGCTCATAATTACTAAACATATATTCTATGCAGATATAATTCTAAGCACTTCATATATATGTATTTCCTTAATCTTTACATCAACCCTATGAGATTAAGGCTACTATTGCTCCTACTCTACACTTAAAGAAACTGAGTCAAACAGATTACTTGGTCATTAAGAGGTGGATATAAATTAAACAAAACACCAATATTTTTCAAAACCATATACTCAGATTTATTTCTAATACACAAATACAGTAGCTTATGCTTCACTCACATAGCTTATTCCCTCACTTTCTTTGGATCTCTGCTCAAATACTACCTCACTGAGTTGGGCACAGCGGCATGTGCCTATAGTCCCAGCTACTTGGAAACCCAAGGCAGGAGGATCCATTGAGCCCAGGAGTTTGAGACCAGCCTGGGCAACATAGCAAGACCCTGTCTCAAAAAAACAAACAAACAAAATACTACCTCATTGGAGAGGCCTTCCTTACATAAAATGGAAACCTGTCCATCACTGTCTACCCTGTAAACCCACTCACTTTATCCATTATGTAACCCTAGCTAATAAATAATTGCTATCTGTTTGCTCACTTGTTTACAAACTGTTTCATGCCAGTCGAATATGGTTAATGTATAGAAAGTGCCTGGCACATAGTATGTGCCTAATAAACATTTGTTACATGAATTAATCCTGACAAAATTTAGTTCCAAGGCCTATTATACAATCTTTTTAATTTTGAGGACAATATCCATTTAAAAATATCCTTTTTAATCTTAAAAAAATCATGTTTAAAAAACGAGGAGGAGGAGCTGGGGAGAAAGAAGAAGAATGTTTCACTTCAATAGTAAGTTAAAAAATAGCAGATAGGCAAATTAAAATATCAAATGAGTCAAACTGAATTTCTTGACATCTCTAAGATGTGTAAGAAAAAAATTACTTGTGTCATTGACTAGCACTTATTCTCTGATATTACTGCATCATTTATCCACCCTTACTCTTTTAAATGCATATATTTTTCAATATGTAAAGTGCATTTTCAACTTTTAGGAGTGAGCATATCAAATTACAATTCAAAATCTCAAAATCGTATTTTTGAGATTTTCATGAATTATAAATTCATACAAATTATATGTACAATTGTATGTATTTTTTTCAATTGTAGAGTAATGGAAATAACCCAAAAATTAGAATCAAAAGACTCAATTTCACATTATCTGTCTCTAACTAGCTGTTTGGCCTTGAAGTGGTCATTTAATCTCACTGAAAATACCTTTCTCACTGTTAAATGTTAAACAGATATCCTACAGAAATCCTGAAACTCCTTCTACTTTAAATGTTAAAATACAGATTAAGGTTTTTATTTCTACTATAGGAGAAGAAAACATTAAAAATATGGTTTTATTTATCAATTAATCAAATTTGTGAGGAAGAAAATTCATAAAATATTGAGTAATAGTTTTTGCTAAATAAATACATCATAGATTACCTAAAACTATATTTAAATTTGTATTTAAAAATTTAAGTTAAAAATATTAAATTTTTGAAGCTTAAATGAGAAAAAAATTATAAAATCTAGCAAAATACTTCTGAATATTTTTCTATGACCCAAGAAAAATCTTTCTCTCACTGCCTTTACCATATTAATAAAGACCTTCCAAAAGAGCATTTTAGTGAATGTCATAAAACCTGTGATTTATAAAAAATGCTACTTTGACTTTTAAGTTATTATCAGCCCGAAGAGCTGCTCTAAATCAAACTATTATACAATCTACTCCCAAACCACTACTTGGCAACAAAGATGAATCTACCTATTACCAGGTTAGGATAGCAGCTATTATCATGGCCCCTTGATTTCTTTCAAGTGGCTCCAATGGAAAAAGCCACAATTGAATAATAAAAATCTCATAATAGCTCTTAAGAATTCTTTATATGGTAGAAGGCACTAAAATGAACTCTGGAGAGTTAAAAAGAAAAAAAAAACTCTCATCTCCTGATAAGAAAAAATAATTAACCTGACTTAATGCATCTGAGAAGGCTTCCTATAAATCAGACTTTTGTACTTCAAGAGCCAGATTAAAACCATATATCAAAAACGTATGTAGATATTGTCTTATAAGTACACATAGCACATTTCTAAATCTGCAAAGGTTTTTAGGTCTTTTTGTGAAACACTCAATACCTGCTACTTAAAAGAAGTGTGAAGTACTTACAGTGCTTAATTTGCTCGAGATAATCACGATGCGCCTTTCATGCAGCATACTGGCATACAGCTGCAGCATGTTGTTCACATCCACGGCAACAAAATATTCTGTAAGATTTCTCTGTACAAGTAAAAAATAATTGTGTAAGTTACAGCTCATAGTGAATGTGAAGAAAAACATTTTACACATTTACCAGAAAGTCTTGAAGTTCAAAGGGTATTATTATTTAAAATGGTATTTATTAAAATAATGAAGTGTAATACTAGTCTGCTGCCACATAAAGCACATAATATTCTATTATTAGTTGAAACATAACTCTACTCAAGGAAAGTATTTGCAGAGGATGATCAGATCACAGATTTCCCAACTTTCTTACCCGCTAAGTATTTGAAAAGAGGCTAATTTCCTGGGACCCAACCTAGAGCTGCTCTGTTGAATTGTCATCTTTAGTGTATGTCCCCAAGAATCTGCTTTTTTTTTCTTTTTTGTCACCCAGGCTGGAGTGCAGTGGTGAGATCTTGGCTCATTGCAACCTCTGCCTCCCGGGTTCAGGTGATTTTCGTGCTTCAGCCACCAGAGTAGCTAGGATTACAGGTGCACGCCACCACATCCGGCTAATTTTTGTATTTTTAGTAGAGAGATGGGGTTTCACCATGTTGGCCGGGTTGGTCTCGAACTCCTGACCTCAGATGATCTGCCCACCTCGGCCTCCCAAAGTGCTGGGATTACAGGCATGAGACACCACACCTGGCCAAGAATCTGTTTTTTAAACAAATACTTCTGGTGATTCTTATATACACTGATCCTTCAGAAACCGCTGCCCCAGACAATACATTTGAGTCTTTTCATGTTTGCCATTCACTATGCAGGCACAATCATCATCTGATACGACACAGCATGCACAAGGTACCCAAAGGATGAGGTGAATTTATAAAACAGCCCTTTGGTACTTTATTAAGGAAATTACCTTGTTTATACTTCATGTCAGGCTTGCTTTATATCCACTATAATCAAATATAATTTGATGATGTTCTAAATTGATTCCTTAATTTAGCACTCTTATCCCCCACATGAGAATGAAACTGGGATAAGCTACTACATTAACTTTGACTTTTAGATCTTCTCCTTTCTTATTATTTATTTTTAATTTTCTATAATGAAACAAATACATCAGAAAGCAACAAACTAATTAAGGGATTCAACAAGATATAACAAACAAAAACTGTAGCATCAGGTGGGCTATGACCTAGTAGGCTAAAACTTTTAGTCGGGCAAGAATGTAAGAAATCCAATTACTTCTTCAATTTCTGGAAGATAGAAACTTTACCATCACAAATTGGTAATCATGATAGAGCACATCAATAGAACCTGTAACTATCAGTGGGTGATGTTGAATTTGGTGGGAAGAGGTTTATTTCGTGCTTTCTCAACTTCCAATTCAACTCTCCATATAAAAATTCAAGTTATTCAAGACTAGTATATTTCCTATAATCTAAAAGAAAGGTAATTTTTAGATGGGGAATTATTTCTCAACATAGAGTGCTGCCTTATGCTTATTCTCTTGCTTTCTTTTCCCTAAACAGGACTTTCTGCAAAATAAAACATGTTAATAGACATGTAAAAATATATATTCTCAGTGGCAGTTTTTCCTTTGAATGTTTGTTTCCTTGAAACTTTCAAAGTAATCATCTTTTTTAAAATGTGACATTTGTTAAACCAAGTTATTAGTTGTTTGTTAGTAAACATAAGAGAAAGGTAAATAGGAGAGAGAGTAGACGGAAGCAAATTTGACTTTGAAACTCTGAAGTGAAGGGACAAGGGTCATATAAGTCAAGACATGGTCAGTCAGCCTTAAAGAAAACATTAGCAAGGAGTACCTGGCCCACAGTGTACAGCAGTCAATACTTTAGGATCCATTATGTCACCTGAGGGCTTTGATTATCTATCTCAGGCCCATACGAGCAACTTGATGCAAAGCTTTTCATAAGGGTTTTTTGGATCCATCTGTACTGAAAACACCATTGACAGTCTTGGTTTGGTATCAGAAAATTTACAATTGTCTTCTTGGACTTCCTTCGCTACCCACGTGCTTTTGGAAACCAAACACTCAGTAGGTTTGAAAACATTTGGAAAAACACTAGAATCCCAAAGTAAATAATAAGTATATATTGAAATACTTTTTTCCTGTTGATTTTTCCTTTACTTTTGATTGAATTATTCCTACTGATTCATTTTAACTTTCCAAGGGAAGCTGAAGAAAAATTACGTAAGGGAATACTTCATTTTCACATAGTTATCCAGAATCATGAAAGCATATTTGTTACTTCTACTTGTCTATGTAAACATTTCTACAAAATACTAATGTGTAATAACTATTAAAATACTGAAAATAGTTCTAGTATGGCTAGAATTAGGACTCTAAATAAAATGAAAATTTTAGCAATTTTTAAAATTTCTTACAATAGCCATCAAACCTTGCAAGATATGTATTATTTTAAATTAAAATCAGGAAATTAAGAACAGTTCATCTATGATTTGAAGCATTATATACAAGGAATATAAAATACTATGTCAATTTCACTAAAGTAATGATTTGTGTGAAGACATTTCCCATTGCTAGAATTCTTCTCCACAAGTAGAAGCCATCTCCTGAGGTATCTCTTCTGTCATATACAGTGAAGCTGAAGACCTAATTGAATATATACGATCCTACCTAATTACTACAAATGATAGAAATAGTTTTCCTTATATTATTGTCCTTAATTTTCCTTATCCACAACCAGATATTAAGAAGAAGGTAAAGGGGCAGATATATAAAGAAGAAAAGAAAATAATATCATTATTTCTTATTTCTTCATTATTTCTCACAAACACAGCTAATTACAATGTATCCTATTTCTCTATATAAAAATGAATAAACAGTGAGACCAAAATAAACAAAATTAATAATATAAGAATAATTAAAGTAGAAAATAGGAAACTTACACTCTCGGGTATTGTTGGGAGTCCAGTTACATCAGGGGCAATGAAGTAGGAATGCTAATCAATACAAATAAATCACATATGAAAAAGATAATTAAAACTGGTAACATATAATTTGTAATGAAAATCAGAAAAAAATATATTGAGTAAATTAATAAATGCCATGGACTGACATTCAGGATTTGCTGAATTTGAGAGATTCTTAAATGAGTTAGCTGGTTTATATGAGATTTAACAATTACATTGCCATACAAAAAGTTAAGACTTGGTTAAAAATATTTGACCTCAAAATTAAAATAAAAATAGAGAAAAAGTGTTAAGGCAAAAAAAGAGTATATTGCTGAAAGGTTTATTTTGTACATATATACATATACACGTATGTGTATATATACAGTATACAGAGACATACACACCTATACATACATATAAACATATATATTATTAAAACACATTTAGTTGAGGTGGACTGGAAAAATTAAAGCTTGCTAACCAAATATATCAAAATCTATTAAGATTCCTGGACTGGGTTTCTATGGTAAGTCACAAGAAATCTCTTTTGTAAACATCAACCACCCTATTATTTAGCAAATAGCAATAAAGCATAATTTTTCAATGTTTAAAACTTCTTAAACATGTAGTAATCCCAAAATATGATTGTTACACATCTGCCAAATATTAATTAGCTTCTATAATGTTCAAAGAAGTAAAACAGTTCATCAGAATACTTACATAAAGAATACATTGTGTATATATGCCTTCATGTTTCCAACAATGTTCCCAAATTTTACCACCCAGAATCAAAGTGCAATTTAATCATCCAAAAGTTTTATTTTCTGTTCATATTAATCTCCAAAATTATTTAATCTTAATCACATAAGGACATATTTAATAATATCTTATTATTAATGATTAGAAAAGAAACATTTTAGCCAATATTTGAGCAGAGTTGAACTAGTCAGAACAAGGATAGTTAACACAGTTATAATCTATAATTTTCCAGGGTAGAAGAACAATAGGAGATAAATCACAAGATCTTTTGTGATCTTGGGACCAAAAAATGTGACAAATCTTGTGCTGTGAATATACTTTAAAATTACTACTACTGAAAATGGAGAATATGCAAAGATTTTGGTCTCTATAACCTACTTTTATTTGGAATACTTTTTAATAGTACTATATTTCATAAAACTATGCTTTAAAAGATAGTATAAACAGAAAATATTATATATTCCAAATGATTAATTTTCTTAAGAGTCAAATTCACCATTTCCCAAAGGGCTGGAGTGAAGCTTAAATGCATAGTGAAATAAGTGATTATTTTTCCTATTTAATAGTGATTTTTAGAAGCCAATGTCCTTTTAACTCACCGGTACTAGAGCAGGCTGATCTTTCAGAACTTGCTCACAGGCAATAAATATCTCTTGGTTCTTATAATACATGAGAGAAAAAAATGAATATTTTACTTTCATGGGAGAAGCTTACACAACAATTCGCTGTGTAATTGAGACAAACCCATGTAGCCAAGTTAGCCACTAAAAAATACTTGAATAATACAAAGTATTATTTTAAATGCTGATTTGCTAATTTTATGCTAGAAAAATCCTAATGAAAGTATTTTCATATTACAAGAGTAGAGAATGCTGTGGATATTTAACGATTTTGAAATGTTTCAAAAAAAAGCATTCTCATTAGACATTAACTTTTTATAAAAATCTCTGATTACTAATGGCCATTATCCACTTGTACAGGAACAAAAACTTCCATAATCATCCATTTTAATCTTGCATCATAAAACTAAAATCTCCTCTAGTAGCTGAAGATAAGTGTCCTAGTCCCAAATTTGTCACTTATTTAACAGCATAACACTAGATACAGTACTTTAGGAGTCTGTTATTGAAATCAAATGCAATTAATAATTCATGGTAAACAAACATTAACAGCTGATTTTATCAATACTTAAGATATTATAACTAGGCCAGATGCAGTGGCTCACGCCTGTAATCCCAGCACTTTGGGGGGCCGAGGCGGGCAGAATACCTGAGGTCAGGAGTTTGAGACCAGCCTGACCAGCATGGTGAAACCCCATCTCTACTAAAAATACAAAATTAGCCCGGTTTGGTGGTGGGTGCCTGTAATTCCAGCTACTCAGGAGGCCGAGGCAGGAGAATCACTCAAAACTGGAGGCAGAGTTTGCACTGAGCTGAGATCACGCCATTGTTTTCCAACCTGGGCAACAAGAGTGAAACTCCACTTCAAAAAAAAAAAAAAAAGATATTATAACTTTAAAATAGGTATACAAGACTTGAAACTATAAGACTATTAATTCAAGTGTGTATAAGAAGGCTTAATTATGGAAATAACTATTATACATAGGAACAGAACACAGCCACTCAAATTCTTTTGACAAGATTATTTCAGCTATAATTTAGCTATTTCAGAAGAAAGTATTTTCTCCATATGAGATGAAACTTCAATTTACTACCAACCACCTGAATAGCTCTTCATGGTATATCTAGATATATCATTTTATTTGATTACCAAAACAACTTTCTCAAAAGTTGACATGCTCAATTTCTCAAATGGATAAAAAAGGATCATCTAAAGAGATTAACTTTCTTGACTAACATTACACACTTAGTGACTGTAACTTAACCCAAAATCTTCTAATCCTAGGTAAAAAGGGGTAGAAATCTTTAATTTACGGTTCTTATTAATAAAGATGAACTGTTTCAATAGCTGGTAGTTTTGAGATGTACTTTTGTAAGGTATTTATTTACCCCTGAGCAAATATGATACTCAAATTTAAAGGGAGAACACATTTGTATTTCTCATTAATGCCACCTCCATTGTCTTAGCACCTTTATTTTCCTTAACTCTTTAAGAGTGTTAGAATAACTTTATAAATATAACACTTTCAAAGAGAAATTACCATTTTTTGGAAAATCCCAGGCTCTTCTTTATTCTCCTTGACCTTTCCCTTGGTCTTTCTACTGTATTTCCACTGACCATAAACCTTGGATTGTTTGGGCATCAATGACCTACAAGTCTAAGTTTCTCCTTAACTGCTCTTTCCCCTAGTTCTTTCACTGGATCTCCTTTCCTTTTCCCTATAGCCTATTTGGGCAATTAGAACTTAGCCTCTGCTCTGTGCTCTTCTATATTTTATCCTTTAAATAGCTACAATGATGTCTGCTGTTGACTCCCAAATTTGGGTTAAAAATTCCAGGTTATCCTTAGTTTTTTTATCACCCAATCTACAAATGACTATTAAACCTTTCCACTTTGACAGTGTGCAACAAAAGAAGATGCAGACATAAAGCAGCAGAGAGGGTCACAGGAAAGAAAAAACACTACATTAAGTTGTATGACAAGAGGTTTCACAAAGTTGAAGACTGAGCAAGTTCTAGACTAACAACACATAGTCAACAAAGAGGCTTTAGTCCAAAAGGAAAGCATGATGTTCATTCAAGAAGCTGAACAAAACAATATGACCAGAATAGAGGAGGAAAATTAAAAGTTGGATTGAATCTAAGAAATGGATGGTCCTGAAAGCCTGGCCAACGTTTTAACAAATTCTATAGAAAATGGGGAGCTACAAAATGTTTTCAGCAGGGGACTTTATATAGCTTAAGTAACTTTCATCTGACAGTCTTTTGTAGAAATGACTGGAAGGAGAGAGGCTCTAGACTAAGAACTCTTTGAAGTACTAAGCACCAGAACTAAGGTGCTAACCACCTTAGTCTACTACTAATAGTCGTGGTTAAAGAATGGAATAATGTAAGAGAACACTACTATCACATGAAATCACAGGGTGAAATTTGCTCAAGACACATGGACCAATGGAACAGAATAGAGAACCCAGAAATAAACCCAAATACTAACAGCCAACTGATCTTCGACAAAGCAAACAAAAACATAAAGCAGAGAAATGACACTCTTTTCAACAAATGGTGCTGGGATAATTGGCTAGCCACATGTAGGAGAATGAAACTGGATCCTCATCTCTCAGCTTATACAAAAACCAACTCAAGATTGATCAAGGACTTAAATCTAAGATCTGAAACTATAAAACTTCTAGAATAAAACACTGGAAAAACCCTTCTAGACATTGGCTTAGGCAAGGATCTCATGACCAAGAAACCAAAAGCAAATGCAATGAAAACAAAGATAAATAGTTGGGACTTAATTAAGCTAAAGAGCTTTTGCAGGGCAAAAGGTACAGTAAGCAGAGTAAACAGACAACACACAGAATGGGAGAAAATCTCACAGTCTATACATCTGATGTTCAGAATCTACAATAAATTCAAACAAATCAGTAAAAAGAAACAATCCCATTAAAAAGTGAGCTAAGGACATGAATAGACATTTCTCAAAAGAATATATTCAAATGGCCAACAAACATATGAAAAAAAAAGCTTAACATCACTAATGCATCAGGGAAATGCAACTCAAAACCACAATGTGATACTACCTTACTTTTGCAAGAATGGCCATAATCAAAAAATTAAAATACTTTTGTAAACATCAGCCACCATATTATTTAGCAAACAGCAATAAAACATAATTTTTCAATGTTTAAAACTTCTTACACATGTAGGTATCCCAAAATATGATCCTCACACATCTACTAAACAAATATTAAACTGATCACCTGATCACCACATCCCACGTCAATAGTAGATGTTGGCCTGGATGCGGTGATCAAAGAACACTTCTACACTGCTGGTGGGAATGCAAACTAGTACAGCCACTATGAAAAAACAGTGTTGAGATTCCTTAAAGAACTAAAAGTAGAACTACCGTCTGATCTAGCAATCCCAGTACTGGGTATCTATCAAGAGGAAAAAAGTCATTACATGAAAAACATACTTGCACACACACGTTTATAGCAGCACAATTCACAACTGCAAAATCGTGGAATCAACCCAAATGCCCAGTAATCAACAAGTGGATAAAGAAAGTGCAGTATATATATATGATGGAATACTACTCAGCCGTAAAAAGGAATGAATTAACAGCATTTGCAGCGACCTGGATGAGACTGAAGACTATTATTCTAAGTGAAGTGCCTCAAGAATGGAAAAATCAAACATCGTATGTTCTCACTGATATGTGGGAGCTAAGCTATGAGGACGCAAAAGCATAAGAATGATATAATGGACTTTGGAGACTTGGGGAGAAGAGTGGGAGGGAGGGTAAGGGATAAAAGACTACGAATATGGTGTAGTGTATACTGCTAGAGTGATGGGTGCACCAAAATATCACGAATCACCACTAAAGAACTTACTCATGTAACCAAATACCACCTGTACCCCAATAACTTATGGAAAAATTAAAAAATTAATTAATTTTTAAAAAGAAGAAAGTTATTACCAAAGAAAATACAATAAAGATAACAACTTCCCTGTCTCATAAAAACACAAAAGACATTATTATATATACTTTGAGTTAGCTTTTCTCTCATTTTCTCTTGCGACATTATATTTTTTATTCTTTATTAGGGAAAGTTTATTATTTTAGAAGAAACAAAATTAATATAAATAAATTTTAATAGTCTAGCCCGTATGCCAAAACCATGAAGAAAATTAATAAAAAATCCATATTTTATGATTTTGAACTTTAAGCATTTACAAAAACTCCCAAAACATGAGTGTTTTTAGATATAGATGGTACACTTCGTTAAAAGTTTCAATAGTACAATAAATAATCTATCCCATCACAGGCTTGCTGTCTGACAAACAGCAATTCAATCATATTTCCAGTATTTTGTGATTATACTAGAAGACATATTACTGTATAGGGAAAACAGATGAAACTTTTCACCCAGAATTTTTATCACATATTTATATGTTATATGTCATTTTCTATTCTTACTAAGTACCGTTTTCATTTTAGGAGGGTTATTAAGCATGTGTGTATATTCCTTTATTATGCACGGATTTCACCTGAAAATTAATGCTTCTTTTTTTTTTTTTTTTTTTTTTTTTTTTTTTTTTTTTTTTTTTTTGAGACTGAGTCTCCCTCTGTCACCCAGGCTGGAGTGCAGTGGCACGATCTCGGCTCACTGCAAGCTCCGCCTCCCGGGTTCACGCCATTCTCCTGCCTCAGCCTCCTGAGTAGCTGGGACTACAGGCGCCTGCCACAACGCCCGGCTAATTTTTTGTATTTTTAGTAGAGATGGGGTTTCACCGTGTTAGCCAAGATGGTCTCGATCTCCTGACCTTGTGATCCACCTGCCTCGGCCTCCCAAAGTGCTGGGATTACATGCATGAGCCACTGTGCCCAGCCAAATCAATGTTTCTTAAAAGTGAAATATCCTCATAGATTTGGTTTTTAGTTTACAATAAAATTTTTTAAATTCAACACACCTGATATATGAAGTTATGATAGTTACAGCATGTTAAAAAGACACAATATTATCACCTTGTTATGTTAGTACTAGCAATGAAGTCTTCCTGGAAGCAGAGATGACTTGGTAAAGAATTTCCTGAAGGTACACGTGCTCTTAATGAAATTGAGACATAGCTATGACTCCCAAAAACAATTACTGATTGAATACTTACCACACTCAAATTTACAGGAGTATTTGCCTTTGGTACTGGGTGGTTATACAGTGATATGAGAGTTTCATTCAAATCATTTTCCTAGGGCAAAAGAAAAAGTACATTTTATAAATAAAACATATACCAAGCAACTGCAATTAAAACTACTTGATAAAATAATCTACTATGGCTTTTCATATTAGACATATTTTATATAAATGTTTTCCACAGAAACATTTCAAATATCTGAAATTCAAATATTTGAGTCTAAAAATATGAAAACATATTTAAATCCCTTTATCCAGAAGAATAATGGCAATATTTCTATTTAGTATAAACATGTATTTGAAAAACTTAGTTATTATAAAATATACTAATGCTATAAAAGTAAATTATCTAAATCATTAAATCCAATAAGAACAACTGGATTGAACAAAAATAGTAATACAACTTTTTATCAGATCACAGAGTACTCTTATTTTCCATTTCATTTTAAAATCCCAAAGCAATTTTTAAGGAATAGAAACAATTTAAGTAAGATTATTTCACTGAAGTGCAATGTAGAGGTTATTCTAAATATTTCTTTTCTACATTGCTACTGGTCACTACTTGACCCACAATAAATGGGATTAAATAAAACATACAACAAATCTACTTCATAGGATTTGTATAATAATAATGTGCCTTGATGTGCACCCTCAATTTTTCTGCATCACATACTACAAATCCAGTAATAAATATACAAAGATTTTTATAGACATAATTATCCTTATTCTCTATTTTCATATTGGAAAGAATAAATCAAAGGAAAAGGCAATTGTTCAGAGAAGTTAGCAATTTTAATAAGTTTGGATACGAGACATAGACTTTTCACGATCTTTCTTATGCCTTGTCTATCCACTTTTACCAAAACTTAATAAATCAGAACTCTGTAACTACTTTCAAAAGTATTCATTCAAAACTACCTATTTGAAGTACTCTTCAGAATGACATAAAAAGACCAAAAACAATGTATTTCTTGATCATTTAAACAACAAAATGTATCAGAGAATACTGTAGATAATACCATTCATTCCTCTTTGTAAAAGAGGCTCATATGGTTGTTTTAGAATTACCTTGTAGAAGGACTGCAAAATAAACAATTTACCCCTCGGACTTTTAAACAATGAAGTATACCATAGAAAATTGTGGATCATATTGATATTCTGTTCATACAAAATTCTTATAGGTACAAAAATTTTTAGACTAGCTTTTAAAAATTCTTTGCACTTTCTTACATTGATCAAGTAAGGATAACTTGAACCGTAAAAGTTACTTAAATAACCTATGGCACTGAATTAGAAATGAACAGAAAAAAGTACTACAATTACAGATTTATTTCTGGTTTAATTAATGCTATAAACTTATTTCTTCCTCAAATAAGGAACACAAATGGAGCCTCCCCTGTTTCCTCTTCTCAGAAAGCCAAAATTATATAAATTTGCTCATAGCTATTTTCTTTTATGTATTCCAGTATTACTGATGGTTTCAGGAAAAAAAAAAGATACACAGTATGGAGATAATAATAATTTATCAGTAAGAGTTACTAAAAGTTACTAAATAAAGGAAAAGTATTCAAAATTTGGACAACTAATATAATTAACGTGAATTCCACATGTACATTCACAAAAACAAAGAACAAGAAATTATCACGAATAATTTAACCAGAATTCTGGTTTTGACTTTTCATTGCAAAAAAATAAATAGTAGTATTTCCAGTTATTTTCTTAGGCAAGTGAATGTCTGTACAGCTTCAACATAAAATTATTCAACTGTAAAATGATGTTAACGTATACTTCATAGAATTAAGCAATCAAATATATACAGAAAAATATTTACATGCACAAACACATACACATAAACAAGGAGACTTTTGACAAACATTAAAACTTGCAATTACATTATAAAAAATTGGTTGACAATTTTAGAAGAGTAAAAGGACTACCTTAATTTATTAATAACACATTTAAATCCTATTTATATAAATAATACCTCCCTTACTTTCCAAGTGACAGAACTGATTATCTGACTTATAAACACTGTACTTTAATCAAAGTCACAAGGATATTAGAAAATATAACTTAGGCCGGGAGTGGTGGCTCCCGCCTGTAATCCCCAGCACTTTGGGGGGCTGAGGTGGGTGGATCAAGAGGTCAGGAGTTTGAGATCAGCCTGGCCAATACAGTGAAACCGCGTCTCTACTAAAAATATAAAAATTTTCCAGGCGTGGTGGTGCATGCCTGTAGTCCCATCTACTTGGGAGGGTGAGGCAGAAGAATCTCTTGAACCTGGGAGGTGGAGGTTGCAGTGAGCCGAGATCGCACCACTGCCCTTCAGCCTGGGCGACAGAGCGTGACTCCGTCTCAAAAAAAAAGAATTTAAATCCAGGATTTCAGGGTTCAATCAAACCACATTGCCGAAAGTCCAGTTACCTTTGTATTACCAATACTGCATTAAGCTTCCTGGGAACATTTATAAAGATTTAAATTCTAAGGTGACTAGACTCACCTTTACTTGCGACCACCACCACTTAAGGCAAATGAAGGATTTCAGCTGATTTATCAAAATCATTAATGTTTATTCTTACAAGCTTATTTTCAAATATAGTCTGCATCCATGTTTAACATAGTGCCTGTTTCACCATACTGGGCAGACAGAAATGTCTATACCATTTTAGTTGAACTGTATCTACCAAAGCTATATAATTTTTAAAAATTAAATAAAAATTCAAAATGCTATGCCCAGGAGGATATTTTGCTCCAGATTCAGTCAACAGAAGTTTTAAAACAATATAAAGAAATAAATGATTGTATACTGAAAAGCTGAAAACAAGCTTTTCCTATGGAAAAACTTAGAGTGAGGAAAATAACATTCTGTCTTACTATATTCCTATTTTAAAAATTCCATCAACAATTTTGTCTATCATTGACGTTAAAGCACGGGCATACAGAATCCAGTGAACAAAAAAGTCACAATAGCTGGATATTAGTTTCTACAATTATAAAATGGAGAGCCAAAAACTGAATATTAGAAACTTTCTAACGTATTTTTACTTATTCTACACCTTTTGACTCAATATCTATTTGCTATGGGAGACACAGAGATAGAACAGTTCCAATTCTCAATTATTACTTTGGTTGTGCAGACACAGAGTTACAAGCCAGTGTAAATGCTCTTGAAACCTACAGAAAGCATCACCTAACTTAACCTGGAGAGTCAGGAAAAGTCTCTAGAGAAGTACTTGTGCTGAAATTAGGTTTGTTTCAAAAGACAGCTACATTAACTTTTTTTTTTTTTTTTTTTTTTTTGAGACGGAGTCTCGCTCTGTCGCCCAGGCTGGAGTGCGCTGGCGCGATCTCCGCTCACTGCAAGCTCCGCCTCCCGGGTTCATGCCATTCTCCTGCCTCAGCCTCCTGAGTAGCTGGGACTACAGGCGCCCGCCACCACACCTGGCTAATTTTTTTGTATTTTTAGTAGAGACGGGGTTTCACCGTGTTAGCCAGGATGGTCTCGATCTCCTGACCTCGTGATCCGCCCGCCTCGGCCTCCCAAAGTGCTGGGATTACAGGCGTGAGCCACTGCGCCCGGCCCATTAACTCTTAAAAGATAAGTGTTCTACCAGTAACAATTAGTGACTGGTCTGTAATCTATCACAACTGTATAGAGTTATGTTCTGGGAACTTTAAGTGGCTCAAAATAATTAGATAGTACATTATGTGCAGCAGATGAGTGGGAGCAGATTAATTTGAAGAGAAGGTCAGAAGCCAGATCATAAAGTTATTATATGTCATGCTGCATACAAGTTTAAATTTTATTCTAAGAAAAAGAGGAGACTATGAAGCGATTGTAAGCAGTGGAATAAAATCAGTTTTCAGAAAGTTCATCTTGAAGAGAAGAGTCTTCAAGACTCTTTTCATCTCTTCAGACAAAGAGTGTGTCTGAAATACCCATAAATAGTATCTAGAGAAAAGAGAACCAAGAATATAACATAAATAACACCAAAATTTTAGGTGCAGATGGACAAAAAAGGCCCAAAAGAGAAGGTGAGGACATAAGTAAAACAAAGAAAAGACAATGTCAGGGAAACCCAGAAAAACACAATGTCAAGAGTGACAGAGTACCAAATAAGAATTTAAACAGATAACCAGAGAATGGAAAGTACACCCTATATGTAAAAATTAATAGACAATAGACAATTATAAAGAATTTTTAAAACACATTTTATTTCAATTAAATTGTATCAAATAGCATAGCTAATATTTTAGTAAATTAGCTCTTGTTAAAAACATCAAAGAATGGCCAGGCTTGGTAGATGGGAAGCAGAGGCAGGAAGATCCCTTGAGGCCAAGAATTTGAGACCAGCCTAAGCAACATAGTGAGATTCTATCTGTACAAAAAAAATTTAAAAAATTAGCTATTTGTGGTGGCACACACCCATAGTTCCAGCTAATTGGGAGACTGAGGTGAGTGGATTGCTTGATCCCAGGAGGCTGAGGCTGCAGTGAGTGATGATTGTACCACAGTGCTCCACCTCTGGGCCAACAGAGCAAGACTGTCTCCAAAAAAAATTTTTTTTAAAAATCAAAGATTAAGGGAAAAAAAAATTAAAATCATTATCCCATAGAATTTTGTTCATTCAAAAGCAAACTTCAGCTTTTATTTTTATTTTTTAAGAAAAGCATAACGACTTTTATTGAGAGCTAAAACTATAAAATTCTTAGAAGAAAACATATGAAGAAAGCTTTGAAAGACTGGATTTGAAAAAGATTTCTTGGATATGACACCAAAAGCACAGGCAACAAAAGACAAAAACTAGATAAATTGGACTTCATTGAAATTAAAAACTTTTGTGCATCAAACAATAATATCAAAAGAACAAAAAGGCAGACAAACCATAGATTGGGATAGAATACTCGCAAATCATCTATCTAATAAGAAATGAATGTTTGAATATATGAAGGACTCTTACGATTCAACAACAAAAAACGCAACATGATTTAAAAATGGGCAAAGGACTTGAACAGACCTTCTCCAACTTTTGACTCAATACCTATTTGCTATTGAGACACAGATAAAAGAGTTCCAACAAGTACTTCTCTAGAGACTTTTCCTGACTCTCCAGGTTGACTTAGGTGATGCTTGCTGTGTTCCCAGAGCATTTATCCCGGGTTGTAATTTTCTGTCTGCACAATTAAAGACCTTCTCCAAAGAAGCTATAAAAATGGCAAGTAAATGTCCAATATCACTAACCATTAAGGAAATGCAAATTAAAACCACAACAATACACCACTTTGCACATATATTATGAAACTATTAACCAAAAAAGAAAAGAAAAGAGCGAGTATTGGCAAGATTGTGAGGGAAACGGAACCCTTGTACATTACTGATGGGAATGAAAAATGTGGACACTATGGAAAATGTGGACACTGTGGAAAATGCTCTCACGATTCCTCAAAAAATTAAATGCAGAATTACCATACTACCCAGTAATTCCACTTTTAGGTATATACCCAAAAGGACTGAACCCAAGGGCTGGAACATTATTTGTACAAACATTTTCATAGCTGTATTATTCACAATAGCCAAAAAGTAGAGGAAGCACCCCCAGTGTCCATTGACAGAAGAATGAATGAACAAACTGGGGTGTATTGATATTCAGTCTTAAAAAGAAAAAAATTCTGACACATGCTGCAACATGGATGAATCTTGAAGACATTATGCTAAATGAAATAAGCCAGTCACTTGGCAAATAAGGACAAATACTGTGTGAGTCCACTTATATGAGATACATAGACTATTCAAATTCATACAGATGATACAATGGTGGTTGCCAGGGATGGTAAGGGTTGGGGAGGAATGAGTAGATACTGTTTAATGGATACAGACAGAGTTTTAGACTGGCAAGGAAAAAAGATGTATGGTATTGATGATTGCAGATCAACATTAATGTACTTAATGTCACAAAACTATACACTTAAAAATGGTTAAAATGGTAAGTTTTGTGTTATAAGTATTTTACCACAATTTAAAAATGGGGAAAAAATAGCTTACCAGTTCCTTAGCCAAGTAATCTGCAAGAGTATTTAGAAGCTTGTAATACACTTCAAACCAGGGAAGGTAACTGTAAAATAATTATTTTAAAATGTATATACATAAAATTCAGAATCAGAAAACAGACAATATAAACATTTAATTCATATTAATTCAAACAGGTTAATCCTGGAGGTCAAAAAAGAACTATACCCATTTTATTTACTTTTTCAGCAAAGTTTTACATATTATTTATTACTAGTTTTCATAAAACAAATCAGAATCTAGAGTTCTATTTAAAAAGCTGTTCATTACATACTTCTATTTTACATCAGCAATATTTAAAATTATTTTCATGGTATTCAATAAAAGCATGCATAAGATAAAAATTAACCACTGTAAAAAAATCATATAAAAACTAGTTCTAAAAGCTTTTAAAACAAAAGATATCAAAAATATCTCCTTTTAATATGTTACTGGAGTATATAATACAACAAAACTATGTGTTTTTCAATTCTTCAGAAATGGTGTTTAAGAATGATGGCAAATTTCAAAATAACTCAATACACATATCAAAAAGACTATTCTAAAAATTATAAAAAATTTTAAATGACTTTTATATATCAAAACCAAATATAATTCAAAATTTAATTCATTGTACTAGATAAAACTATAATTTTTAGGATAGCAAAATATTAAATCTAAAAATCATTTATATAAAACAAAATCTATATTCCTTATTAAAAATTAAAATATTAGTATATTTTTAAATGTCTAAAGATTGTAATGTTAAACTGTACACTTTTCATGTAGAATAAGAGGAAATCACAAAATACACTGTTGTTAATTATCAATTGACAAATACTCAAGACTTTTCTTCAAAGCATTAATACAACATGCTACTTTTAAGAGAAAATATTGTGATGCTTTTACTACATAATTGTACACAGATTAATAGTACATACACATAACATGTAAAATTTAAAAATCAGTAAGTAGAACATAAAAAAGAATTCTAACAGGATTTTTTTCATATAATGTCTGATTTGTTAGTGACTATGAATGATGCCATTTGAATCAGAAACTGAAAGTAGTAATAAGAGGAATTTAGGTAAACTACAGTATCTTTACTCAGCAGAATGTTATAGCGTTATTTAAAATGATAATTACAAATACTAAGTAATGATATGAAAACTGATATGATACTTTAAAATATCTACCCAACTCTGGTTAAATCTAACATATTGACTGTATCTATATATCTGTGTCCTCTGGAAATAACTCCAAAATGACAATAAATGAATAAAAAGGGTATATATTAATGAATACAAGCAAAATGGAGGAAAAAACAATAGCAATGCAGGTGGATGACTTTGTAAATATGGTAAGCAGAAAGATAACTGACAGCAGAAGAGAGGAAACCAAAACCTAAATGCCATTAGAAAGGAAAAGGACCAGCAGAAGTGCTCCCTAAAGAGTTCTGAAACACTGATTTAACAGTATCTCAAAGAAAAAAGCCCCTCGAAGTCCTATTTTCTTGGAATGAAACCCACTACTATACATGCAATGTTTCCAAATCAGTTTAATACCTTCCTTTTGAATACAAATTAATAGCCAACCACCAGATATTTGAGGAAACACAAATACAAAATGATGTTTATATTGAACATAAAAGGAACTACAAGTAAATATAGACAATAAAAACAGCTGAAGAGAACTCCAAAACTTATATTTAATATCCTAAGAGCTGAATTAAGAGCAGGAACCTATTAAAAAAAACTAAATTTTTCTAAAAAGTAAAAATAGAAAGTTTTAGACAGGAAGAAAGAGCTTTAAGAAATTCTAAAGTCAGAAAAAAATTAAAGTCAATAGAAAGTTTAGATGATAACTCCAGAAAATCTTCCAGAAAATCTCCCAGAAACTAGAATAAAAAGATAAACAACGCTTGTAAGTTCTATTCCTAGGTATTTTATTATCTTTGTAGCAGCAAACCACCATGGCATGTGTATACCTATGTAACAAACCTGCATGTTCTGCACATGTATCCCAGAACTTAAAGTATAATAAATAATAATTTATGTTCATAACAAAAAAGATAAATAATAAGAGAAAAATATTACACTATCAGGCCATCAATCTCAACTATCATATATCTATAGTCATTCCATAAAGAAAAAATAGAGGAAATAAATGAATGAAAGTTTCATTTTAAAGAATGACTGGAAATTTTCCCAGAACTTCAGACATGAGTCTCCAGACTGAAAGAATGAGTGAATGAACAGCACAAAGAATGTTCCAAACCAGAGTATCACTGTGAAATTCCAAAACAAGGGATAGAAGAGTGCCTAAGAGTTTCCAAAGAGACAAAACAAGTAACAAAGGGATCAAGTTCAAAAATGTCATCAAACCTCTCAACAGCAATAAGGAAAGTTAGAAGATAATGCCTTCAAAATACAAAGGTTAAATTCTTTGCACTCAAGACTTCTATGTCCAGACAAACTATCAATAAAGTGTGATTTTCAGCATTTTCAGTCAGGTAAGGACTCAAAACTGAACCTCCTAAGACATCCTAAAGGATGGCTAAAATAAAATAAAGGAGATGAAAAAGAAGGAATACATGGATGTAGGAGGCAAGAAATCTAAGACCATGGAAGAACAGTTGTGCAAAGGCCTCGAGAGCAACCAGCCCAGACTGAAACAGGAATGAAGGCTCTAGGAGGGAGATGCTGGAACAGGGTGTTTACAATAAGCATATTGACAACTTTGCCTGGAAGCCTGGAAAAATCTGGACAGGTATGTGACACATCTGTGACAGCTTTTGGGGAATCTAAAAATTAGAAATTACTATTGGTAATCTCAATTTTCCTACTTAAATTACTTAACTCTTCAAGCCCCAGTGCTTAGATCGCTATTTTACTATGTGTATCTTCCACTTACAAATAAAACCCTTAAAAATTACTACTACTTTTATAATACTAAGTAAATATAATGCAAATCAGCACATCATAGTTTCTGCATTCACTATAACTCAAAGAAATAGTTTTCATGGCAAATTTCCTTCCACCAAGACACATAATCCTTAGTTAAGAGCCTAATTGCTTTCATTTGTAGTCATTTCAAACTCACATTTCAACTTTTAATAGCCTGAAGAAATTGCTATTTCCAGACAATTTCAATGTGTCATGTAGTTCAGACCTAAAAATTCAGATGAGACCTAATCTATTCAAAGAACGTGCTGGTCTGTTTCTATCCAACTCTTAAGGAGCTTTAGATAAAGCAAAATGTATTGATTGTAGGTGGCTGCATGTCTACCTGTTAATGCTTACATTGTCATTTTCACCTTATTTAAATAAAGTGAGGCCTTTGGTAACCTTAATTTTTCTTTCATGGTCTACTATAAAAACTATATATATAACAATAATTATGTTATTAGAAAGTGAGATAATGTTTTTCATTCTAGACCAAAAACCCTTAACATTTCTTTCAATGTTCTGGTTTTCTGAACTTTATATTATTATTTTTCACTGGTTATCTTCCCCTTTTAATTTCCTTTCAAATTGGGAAGCACATCAGAATCAGATTTTTCATTAAGAAGCTAATTTATACAGATAAATATAATTTATCTGTAAGACTATATCCTTGTCTTTGAATAAATAATTAATATATCCATATTTAAGTTACTTTTAAAAATTTAAACAGTTTTTATTTGTGCTAGGCATTTTGGTATCTACGTAATTATTACTGTTTTTTACATGTCCAAGATAATAAGCTTTATTGAATTTCATCCTGGTACCAGGCTATGACTTCATCTATAAATCAAACTATGACTTCATCTATAAATTGAACTAACACTGTTTAGAAATAAGCTTTATCCTTATGGGATATTTCTCATAGTCATCTCTAAGGCCCCAAAATACTTTATTATTTCTATTTGGGGAGTATAACTCACTAGTTAGTTATACGTCCATCTAGGGGTTGAGAGCAGAATCTAAGAATCATAGAATTTATGTGTTAAAACAATTGGAAGTGCAGGAAGTAAAATTACTTAAGGAGTAACTATATGAATGACAGTACATTGGATACTTATATGTATTATCTCATTTAATTCTTACACTAATGCTTTGATACATACTTGACTAAGATAAAGCAACTTATCTAGGGTCACAAAGCTATGGAATGGCAATCTTGGGATTATAACCCTAATCAACCTGAGTAATATATGCTCAGGGGTCTACCACAGACAGTCTATCACCCTATCTTGGCATGTATTTCTATATAGCGAGCCTTTTTAAAAAAATATATACTTTAAGTTCTAGGGTACATGTGCACAATGTGCAGGTTTGTTACATGTGTATACATGTGCCATGTTGGTGTGCTGCACCCATTAACTTGTCATTTACATTAAGTATATCTGCTAATGTACAGTGAGCCTTTTAATAAACATGTTCAATGACCAGGCATTTCAGGCAGCTAAATGAACTGAGACAAAAATCATTCTGTTGTAATCTTAAATCAGCCTGCCTATATGTCCTATCCACTGAAGCAAATTCTATCTTCTAAAATTCATTTGTTTATTTAACATTCAGAGCATTACCTTTATGACTTTTAAATTATAGTTTGCTCATAGGAGCAAATTTCCCAACAAATAAAGGTCTATTCAATGTGATTCTTTAAAGTAACATTTTGGTAAACCCTTCCAATTTTAAGTTTGGTATTGCTTCTGTGTTCATCACTGTGGATAAAAATTTTGAAAAGGATATGGCCTGCAAAAGTCTTCAAGATGCCTCCCAAAATAACACCAATTATTTATCAACATTCTAAGTATGAAATTTTAACCTAATCAAAAGACTCATAATTGTATCATCTAACCAACACTTTTCTCTGTACATAGTTTGTTTGTGAAATGTTAGAACAGACTCAAATTTCAACTACAGCACTCCCTGTTACATCAGTATGTACTATCACCATAATAAACCAAACCTAGTTATAAACAATGCTCTCTTTGTAAACATGTACTGGCTCTCAGTGATAACTTTTTCCTTTTAAAGAGTACATATCATTCACTTTTTAAATAAAAACATCACATATAAAAGTGGAACTACTCTATAACGTAGCCATTGCTCCTAGAAACGTCAAGAAAGCAAGGACATTTTCTTTTGTAAATAAACAAGCATCTACAGCAAACAGTGCTAACTGGCTATTTGCAGGCTGCTTCTATCCTAAGGGCATATTTTGTTTGGTCAACACTGTACTGTTGTTTAATTAAATAAGTTGCCAACTTCCAAATCTGAGATAATTCACTGTAAAAATCCAGACTTCTTGTTTCTCTTAAAAGTCAAAAGAACTGGTAATACTGGCCACACATTTTTCACTGTGCAACAAATTCCTAGGGCTGAGTTGTGGCTTCTGTCTTTGAGTGTGGCATGTACTATTCAGATCACCGTACTTACCCCAACTTCCTATTGTTAGGCACCTAACAGGTTTCTCTCATTTGAGTCCCTTACCTGGTCTACATAGGTAATTGAATTCACAACTCCTGATAAGAAGCAACTGCTCAACAGGAAATCCTACCGACTACTCACTTTCTTATCTGACAAGAAAATGATCCAGGGTATACAAAGTAATCCAGTAATTCCAATTTTAACTATAAGTACACTTTAAGTCTAAATATATGGCAAAAACAACATCATTTTTAAAAAGAAAACTTTTGAAACACACACACACAAACACACACACACAGAGAGAGAGAGATAAAAAATACTGTAAATTATATAAGCTTATGTTGCTAGAGTAAGAAATGTTATTTTCAAGTCTTTATTTTGTGGTTTCTTAGGGAATTTTCAAACGATACATGCTCAAAGCAACTAATTTTAAACTGATTATCAATAAGGTAAAATGTTAAAATGTTTTTCACTAAATTTTACAGTCCCAAAGACAGTCAAAGTCTGTATTCTTACAACAGACCACAAAAATCCTAGGAAGTTAAAAAAAAATTACTCCACATATTGTAACAAGTGAATAAGACACTTCACTTGAATTTTTAAAATTGAACAAAGAATAACTGTGACTCTTGCAGTCTTGCCAACATATATAAATGTAAAACATTACGAGCAATTATTTTAAAACAAAGTACAGGAGATTAGTTAAAATGTAATTGTAAGATCATTTCCTTAATTTTCTGTAAAGACATAAGGCAAAAGAGAGAGATATACATAAAGTCATGAGTCCATTTTGTGGTAGTAAGAAGACTTCCCCCACACTTCTACTTCCACTATAGAGCTGATAAAACTTTTACATTCAAAAGTCAAAGGTTAAATAAAGGAAAGGAAATGTTTTTTGTCAAATAGGTAACCACTAAAGTCTAAGCAATCAGCAGGAACCTAACTTATAGTAATCAAATAAAACTAAGGAAACTGCCTTTCCGTAGGAAAACGTCTAATGTCTAGAGGCTGTTTTTCTGTCTGGAAAATTGACACAAAATGTGTAAAATTGAAACATTCTGCTTCTAAGGGATTTGCCCAAAGGAAGAGTGTGAAAGCTTCAAGTTTGGAATGAGTTAAAGGGGGGAGGGGGAACTACAAAGGCCCTAAACATAAATCTGTCTTCCTTATTGGAGTATTTCATTTTGAACCCTTGGCGACAATTTTATAGTTATAAAATTATGTTAATCAAATTAGGTTAAAAAGTTATTTCTTGCATTTTTGCTAGCATATGAAACAATTCTAAATACAAACAACTGCCAGATTTAAATTAGTAATATCTCAGGATATTTTTGAAATCTTGTTAAAAGTAGGATGGACATGTCATAGAAAGAACAAAAGAACAGAACAGTGGCTTAAAATTAAATATCAACTTTTGTATTAAATAGGCCTAAATTCTAATTTTTTTTCTGAAAGGTGAACAAAATAAATAGAAATCAAAGAAATGTACTAACTTTCAAATCTTGTAATGGCATAAATCCAGGAGAAAACGGACACGTGGTTTATATAGCATAGCATGCAATTTTCTCAGAACTCCCAGGTAAATGCAGATTACAGTAATTTCAAGTCCTATAATAGCATCATCCAGGAGTAGATAAAAGCAGCTTTAAAGCATTATATACAAATGTTCTAGCTTAGAACTCTAAGGACTAGAATATTTTTTTGGGTTTTTTAAAAAATAATGCATACATGTCACTAAGCAGACCACTTGGCTATGGTAAACAAACACTAAATGATGTTGCCGTTAATTAATTGCCACATAGTATCATTAGTATCAACATCTTTAACCAAAAGAGTCTCTGCCAGTCAAGAAATCCAAACAAAATTATTTTCTGCTATTTCTAACGAAAATATTCTATCAATTTGTACTGTTTTACTTTACTTTGTCTTGAAATATCTTAAAGCTTCTTAAATGTATGGCATTTTAATTATGTCTATGCTTTTATAAGGACCTAAAATATTTTAAACAGTTCAATATCAACAAAAACTCGAGACATTCATAAATATTTTTCTTTTACAATTTTTGGATTAAAAGACAAATTCAAACAGTAGAAGATAGCTCACAAATGAGAAGATTTTTATGAAAATATATTTTATCACAATAGAAAAAAATTAGTGTTTAGGATATTGGAAAGACAATAGGAGAAACATCAATTAATTTCTATCCAAGAATCTTAATTCCTTTGCTTCTGACAATGAACTCTGGATAATCAAGCCATT
Source organism: Gorilla gorilla gorilla (assembly GCF_029281585.2). NCBI lineage: Eukaryota > Metazoa > Chordata > Mammalia > Primates > Hominidae > Gorilla > Gorilla gorilla. Next base: position 59,100,657 of record NC_073224.2, on the reverse strand, counting down.
ATTATCTCACAGTAGAATACCTACAAATGGAGAATGCTTCAGTATAAAGGCACTAACTTTGCACAAAAGGCACCTTTAAGGAGAAGCTATTAACATTTTTTAACATCCAAAAGTCATAATACACTACTGGTAAAGATATAAGAAAGTGATTAAATATAACCTATATTCAGAAGGGAAATATTTTTGTGTGAAATCTCAACTTACAAGAAAAGAAACAACAGCAATGAACAATTGTCAGATTAAGCATGTGTAAACATTCTAGGCACTTATGGACGATATGAAAGCCACTGTAGCTTTTTCAATTTATGAACTGCTTTAGATGCATTCATTCATTTTGCAAACTGTGAATAAAGACTACAGTTAATCATTTATTTTGACACAGAAAAATCTGTAAATGTATCTTAGCAAGTCTTTTGAAATAAAACTAGAACTAAATACCAAAACATAAGTGACAATTATGTGTTCACAAATATAAGTGATTTTTATTTTATCTTTTAAACTTCTCTGGATCCTCCAAATTTTCTATAGCAAATAAATTATTTTTGTTATCAGAAATATGGTTAAAGGCATATGTCTATGTCTTGCTTATGCAAGGATTTTATCAAACTTCTCAATAAATTTTGGCCCTATTAAGCACATGAATTCTAAAAGTGAGGTCACTCCTACAAAACTGACTGCAAACAAAAAGGCTTTTGCCAGCTACTCATAAATAACTCAGAAAATGAGCATAGTTGATCTTCTCTCATATACTTCTGGAAGCAGCACAGTCTGTTATAAAGGAAGCTGGCCTGTAAATTAAGAGACCTGACTACCCTAAACCACTGGATGAATAGCTCATTAGATAATCCTACCTTCCTTTTCCCCCTAAAATTACTAGTTATTCTAAGTCTTAGTTACATAGTGAAATAAGGCAAACTAGGCTGGGGGCAGTGGCTCACGCCTGTAATCCCAACACTTTGGGAGTTCAGGCGATTGAGACCATCCTGGCCAACATGGTGAAACCCCGTCTCTACCAAAAATACAAAAATTAGCTGGGCGTGGTGGCGCAGGTCTGTATTCCCAGCTACTCTGGAGGCTGAGGCAGAAGAATCGGTTGAACCCGAGAGGCGGAGGCTACAGTGAGCCAAGATTGCGCCACCGCATTCCAGCCTGGCCACAGAGCGAGACTCCATCTCAAAAAAAAAAAAAAAAGACAAACTTTTTCAACCACATCTTAAGGGTACAGTAAAATTAAGTAACCACTGTTGGAGAAGGAGAAAAAAGAAATTAATTTTAGGTGTCACAGAATTTCTCCAAGCATCTTACAAATCATTCCCATCTGGTTGAACATTTTGTGTTGAAACTACAGAGAAACATCAATATCTGGCTCAAAGATTGTAAAGCCACCCCATCAGCAATATTTTTTTCTCTTTAAATCCCAATTTTCAAGGACACGGAATGAAACTGTCCCATTCCCATTCTTTTTATTTTTATTTATTATTATTTTTTTTCCGAGACAGAGTCTCTCTGTTGCCAGGCTGGAGTACAGTGGCACAATCTCAGCTAACTGCAACCTCCACCTCCTGGGTTCAAGCGATTCTCCTGCCTCAGCCTCCCAAGTAGCTAGGATTATAGGTGTGCGCCACCACGCCCAGCTAATTTTTGTATTTTTAGTAGAGACGGGGTTTCTTGACCTCGTTATCCGCCCGCCTCGGCCTCCCAAAGCACTGGGATTACAGGCGTGGGCCCCTGCACCAAGCCCCCAATTCCATTCTTAATTCTGCTATGTCACCATGATCACCTGACTTGTATGGAGTGCCTATACTAAAACATACTAGTAAGATAATTTCCCATCCTGCAAACACGCACATATTTTACCTGGCAAAAAATGATCTAGCTAAATTCCTACTAATTTTTAATATGATACCTGTGGTTCCATATTTATAGTTTATTATCTATATCATAACATCTCAGAGTTTTAGAGCAGGAAAAAACTGAAATGATTTTTGCTTATTGTAAAAAGTAGATAAATGCTGAAGTGAATAAAGTAAAAAAAATTCAGGGTACATCCTTTTAGACTTTTTTGTAAGTACATACAATCCCATATTAAGATACAAATATTTATGTGTTAGCTATTTCTTAAAATACATATACATTTACATACACATATAACTTGTTCTCTACAAATATAACAACATACTATAAACATTATTTTGAAATTTTTCATCATGTTACAGCAGATCATAAACGTTTCTCTAAGTCAGGGTGTATATATGTGTATGTTTTTCTTAATAGCAAAAAAAGTTGCTGCATTTTTCATTTATTTATTCAATAATTATCTATCAAGTCTATTAAGAATTATGTGCAAGGCACTATTGTAGACACTGGGAATATATGAGTAAACAAAAGACAAAAATCCCTGCCCTCATGAGGGTAACATTCTGGTGGGAAAGAAGGGAAGGGGTAGTGGGACAGAGAGGAGGTTATAAAATGTACCATAATATACCTAATCAATTCCTACTGAGGGGCATTCATGTTGTCAACACTTTTAAATTTATTTTTTATTATTTCTTTAAATTGACAGATAAAATTCTATGTACTTATTGCGTATACTTTCTTTTCAAGTATAACCTCCTCTCTGTCCCACAATCCCTTCCCTTCTCTCCCACCAGAATGTTACTCTCATTGTTTGTATATACTTGAAAACATTGTTTTCAAGTACATATACATTGTGGAATGACTAAATCTAGCTAATTAGCATTTTTCCTACTATAAACCATGCTGTAATAAATACCTTTGTTCATACTTTTCTCCTCACTCTTAGAAATAATCCCGGATTTAAATTCCTAGAACTGAAATTACTGACTGAAGAAATATGAGATTTTATAATTTTAATAGATATTATTAAATTTTCCTTCAAAAGCTTATACCATTTTTTAGTCCTACAAACAGCACATGAAGTGTGTTTTCCCTCATGCTTATTTAAAAATGTTTTCAATTCTGCTAATCTTAATGGGCTCATTTTTTTTACCCTCAGCAATGCTGAGCATCATTCATAGCTGCATATATTATTTACATTTCCTCTAAGTTATCAGATGCTTTACTTATTTTTCTATCAGATTATTTTTCTTATTAACTTGTAGGTGCTTATTATGTATTTTGGCTATTAACCCTTTCTTATAGTGGTTGTAAATATATTTCCACCAGTTTATTATTTGCATTTTAGATTTTATTATACTTATCACCATACAAGCATTTTCATCATTATGTGCTCAAATACACACAAATCTTTTAGGGATTCCATGTATACTCTCACTGCCACAGTAATTTTTTTCTTCTAGTTGACATTTATAGCTTTATCCATCCTTTCAACAATTTTAAAGCTAAAAGTGGTGAAGGACCCATCAAACTAGGTGGATAAACTCGGACTAAAAGCACCATAACTCCTCTTATTGTAGCACTTACAGAAATCTGTCAAAATTCCTTTCCAGGGGATACACTGATTATAGCTTACAAATAGACATTTATCTATCTATAATTTTCCAATTTTCTGAATAAGATGCTGAATTCTATTATATTTGAATCCTCCATTCATTATTAAAATTAAACAGTTATCTAATTTGCGGGTTATTCTCTAAATCAGCTGTTCTCAAAGAATCCCTTCACATACTGTCTTTCAGAAAAAATATTAAGACATGCCATTAAAATCTTAAAAGGGCAATATTTTTCTAATTTACTAGGAAAAATAAGCTGGAGAATAGAATTTTCTAAATTTAAGATTTTCCTCTATGATTTTTTCATAAAGTTTTGACACCTCCTACTTCTTATCTACCAAAAGCACTGTCAAATGATGAAAATAAATATAAAAGGAAACATTATTTTAAATAAAAGATAAAATATTCAATAATACTATGAAATGTTCTCTTTATTAGAATACACGATTTTACTTTTGGTTTTCATTATCTTTATCTAATATAATCATATTTTCTGCAGGTTAAAAACTCTTCCTACTTCAAAGAATATACCACAAAATTCAGGCGTTCTACATATACAAGTTTAGAACCGCAGATAAAAATAATTTGATTATTGTATTTGCTTTAGAGTTTGTTTTCTACAAATTAATGACAATTGGGTTGTCGATATGGACATTATATTATTCTTTCAGTCGATTAACAAATAGTTATAGTTCATGTTTTGTATAAATATTTTCAAGTAATGATGGCTTTCCTCAATTTAAACAGAAATTCCTAAGAATATTTATTCCACAAGCACATTTATAGAAACTATTCTAAACATTCAATAATTATTTGTGAATGATTAATAAGTTCAATGTATTCAAAGTATTTTAAGAGTTCAAAACAAAAGGCTCAGACTTTTAAATTATAAATATCAGGAGGTCAGTTTAGAGGCAGTGAGGTAAGCTATAAAATACAGACTCAAATCTTACCTGAAAATGATGTTTACTTTCAAATGGGTGCACAAAAACAAAATAAAGGTGGGGGGAAGACTGTGTGTGTGTGTGTGTGTGTGTGTGTTTGTGTGTGTGTATTGAGAGAGAAAGGAAGAGTAGGGGAGAGGGGGAGAGAGGAAGAGAAATGCATGCTAACAACTGATGAATCTAGGTAATGTTTATATAAAAGTTTATTGTACCATGAAAATTTTTCTGTAAATCTCAATTTTTTAATGAAAAGTTTCAAAAATGCATTGAGAAAAATAAGAAAGCATATACAGCTTTGGTCTTTCCATTAGGGCAAATCCATCTCGGGCACAGTGCATAAAGATATACCCCCCCTTTAAACGGCAGCTTTTAAAATTTCAGCATGAAACAATGATAAAAGGAATTCACCCCACCATTGCCCACACTGTCATCTCCAACCCCACTGCCCAGCCAACCTGCTCCAAGTTCAAAAAAATAACCTACAGTTTTACGCATGACATTCTTTTGGATAAAGTGTAAGTTTTAAGCACAATTTTTATCCAGATGAAAAAGTTGTGCTAAAGAGAGAATGGGGGCACATTCACAATTCTATTACTTCTAAAGCAGTTAAGCACTTACTTTTGAATAAAGATAGAAAAAAACTCTCCAGCTCTAACCAATGTTCTAAGTAAATTAACAACCTCTCAATGAATGATATAACTGTAGCTAAATATGAATAGCAAATGAACAGGAAGACTGATTTTATACCAAAGTTTTCTTTGTAATATGTTATTTCATACATTGTTATTTCTTTTCCTATAAGCATTTCTAAGAAATCCAGTTTGACCAATATCCATGTTATAATAATAGTTTGGAGTCCTATTTTTATAGACTACATCTGGATTTCTGATTCATCAGGACATATTGCAAGAATGCTAACCTTTAGAACCCTTTCTTCCTAAGAGTCAGCAACTCAGATCCCAAGTCCACAGGCAGGAGACACACTCTAAACTACCTACTGAATCAAGGCAGATAATGTAAGCAATTAGGCAGGACAGATAGGACCTTTGGAAACTAACAAGCTCATGACACAACTAAAAATCTGCTATTCAGTTCCAGCTTATTGTTGCCATGGCAGAATTAGTAGATAGCCTCACTTTTCAAAAGGAATTCGAAATATGAACTATATACAAAACTTCCTCAAATTCATAAGGTTAACGTCCTTTAAAATTTTTAAAACACCCAGTAGCCAAACGAAAACCTCTAAACGCTTCTACCAGGTTCATCAGTTTGCAATCTCTGTCTTAAAGCAGCAGTTCACTTTTAAAAATCCAAGTTCTGGTTCAGTGACAGAAAAGGGCATACATTAATTTAACTTATTTTTTTTGTATTCCATTTAATAGGTGAAACTCATATTATTTGAATACATCTCTTCATATTTAGTTTTCAAAAATAATTCTACAAAAAACTAATCTTTAAAAAATCGATTATTTCAAGGAAAGTTCCGCTATGTTAATGGTAAATCTTTAAACTTAACTGATTCTGTATACAGAAAATCAGGAAAATTATTTTTCAACTTGTTTTTAAAGAAAACAAGTTTTTCTTCATCTCAAGCATAACAAAGTACAAAAGAGAGATAGTTACCTATTTTGCATCTATTTTTTTTTACTACAAATACTCACCTAAGGATGCATAAACAAATTGTGCCTCCTGACGTCAGTCTGCAGAATCCAAATCTCTGTTTACTTTCAATGTCTGTCAGTACAAAGGTAAAGTGCTGTCCAACTTGATTCTGAGACACCCTAAAATATAGTGACATTAGGAAACATTGTGCCTTGTTTGACAATTTTCTTCAAGAAAAACAAAAACAAGAGTATATTTATATGTGACATTGGTTTCATCTTTCTAATCAGTTGGTTCTTGAAGCTAGAACTATGTTCTAAAACTAGAGGAAGTGTGAAACATGTAAAGTAAACACCAAAATAAGTTGTAATACCTCATAGACTGAACAGTTCAGCATATATTAATCTCTCACTAGGAAATCATAAGGTAGTCTACCATAAATGATCATAAGACTAAAAGTGCTCATATTTCATAAATTATCAAAATATTATTACTGAAACTGTAGAAGCAGCTAGAAATGATGACTAAGTCCTTTTCTTCAACTTTAGCCTCTTTTCTTAATTATTCTAAAATTGCTTAGATAGCAAATCATGTCGCTTTAGAATCTAATGGCAGCCACCACCAACTCTGTTTAATTGCTTCTCCTGTTGACATTCTCACCCAATAAAGTACCCTACAAAAATACCCTTGGTATATTTTTTCTAGAATTCTCTTGTACAGCTATCAATATACTGAGGAATACATTTCCAAGTATAAAATAAGAATACAATTTCTACCAAAAAAAAAGGCTTATCAGCTAAGCTGTAAAGAATTCTAGTCAACTTTGAAGTATCATACTACCATAATATGTGTCACACTTTGGTATAAGGGGCAATATAAAATGTTAGATTGAATCTTTATTTCTATTTAAAATATATGAATATATTTCCTAGTACTGGCTGTAATCTTGCCATTAGATAACCATAACCGAACTTTTGCTTCCTTGTTCCAAAATAAAATATCCATGATGCCTACACTTTGGTTTTGAAATAGCCATAGGGATTGTGCAGAAGGAAATAAATTACTGCCAGTATCAATGCTACAGTTTTGTCAGGAAATGTTGCATTTCAAATGCTGAACATTTAACAACTACATTTTTCAGTGGATAGGTTTTTCTTACACTTTAATAAACTTAAAATTTAAAAAAAAAAACCCTCTAGTGACAAATGTGACCTCTAGTGCCCAAGATTCATAATATCCTTTTTGTAGCTGGATCCTAAATCTTCCTTACTATTAATATGAAACTTGTAACTTTTTTTGGTAGGGGTAGGGCAATGATTCCTCAGATAAGGTAAAACAAGGAGTATCATTCATCAGCAATGCTTATTAGTACTGATTAGTCCATCATTCAGAAGGCTTTATCTTTAATACAGTAAAATCATAAAGTCTCACTAATACTTTAGCGAAGTATTTTCCTAAAATAAATATTCTTTCAAAAACCCTTCATATCACCCTCTTAAGTAAACTGGAAATAGAGTATAAAAATCACATGAAAAACAATAAACGATCTGTTGTTATGCTCACAGGGCTGTATGTTCCAAGAAATTTCAACTCTATGCAATTTCATCATTCAGTATTTGTTCAGTGAAATATAAAAACAAGATTTTCAAAACTAGAGGAGTTTCCCTATAGCTTTCCATAATATTACACTACCTCTATAAAGCTATTATTGAGAGACAAGTAGCCATGAGTTTTACAGCATGACACAGATGGTCTTTTCAATGAGGATGAAGTGAGATAGAAACCAGGAAACATACATCAAGACATAATTCTAAGACTCCAATCAAGGTCATATTAGTATTTTCTTCCACTAGTGATCACAATTTCTACCTGAAGAAGAGAGAACAAAGGGAAAAAATAGAACCTGTTGGCAATGTGTTTTCAAACTTGTCTTAACTGGTCATAGTAGAGAAAATAAAAGATGTGATTTAAAAGGCTTCCTCTTCCACATATTAATTAATTTTCAACCTCTTTTCAATCTCTAGCCTTTTTGTGAGAAGCAATAAAGAGAAGGGTCATTTTATTTTATAAAAAAGCACATGTAATCATTTTCAAGTATGTACTATAATAATCTACATTTATTTTAAATGATACTTATACTGTACCTTTCAACGTCAAAGGGAAAACAGAACTTTGGCACACTCTGTAGTATTTCCTACAAATGGAAATTTCAAAAAAAAGAAATAAGTTTTAGAATATTTTTTAAGATGCAGTTAAAACTTCTTTGAGACATTTTCTAGGAGAAAAAGATGCTTTCTTTGTCCTTAAGAAAAATAGCACAGGTTCCTAGACTAAAATAATTGATTATTAAAAAGGAATTAAGTTTGTGCTTTGGCAGATTGCACTGACAATGCCACAGAAACCCCAGGGGGGAAAGGCCTGGCCTGAAGGGTATTAACACCCTTCACATCCCCGCTGGGATTCCCTTCAACAAGGCCATATGGATTTTACAAGAAGCACCGCACCATATGGGTAAGCTACGTCTGCTGCTACTTGTACCACAGTCTAGCCATAGGGACTTCTGACAGATCCTGGCTCAAAAATATAAATGTTGTTTCAATTAAAATGCAGGCAGAGAAAAGGGAATGAAGTTGGCAGCAGAATGAATTACTGAGAGGTATAACAACTCTACATGTCCCATAGTCAAACAGTTAAAAAAAAAAAAAAAAGAGAGAGAGACTTTCTATAGTCAAAGAAACATTTACATGATTCAATTCTTGGTATTAAGTTTTATCTTAACACTCTTAAAGAAATGTGTATCTAAAAACAAGCTGTCAAAAATATAGCTTCTATTCTGTGCACTTTCATTTAAGGATTGCCTAATATGAAAATCAATGCTTTAATAAAACACAGAAAATAATCTGAATGATTTTGAAACCTTCAGTTATTTAACAGTCATTAAAAATAATTTTAAAATCTTTTAGAAACCATACACATTAAAAACTATAATAAAATACAAATAATTATCAGCTACTTGGCAAACAAAGTCTTAATAATCTATTTTGTTATATTTGAAAAATAAAATTAAGTCTGATTCAAAAGTTAAACTTTAAACTTGAAGACAACATCATACAACTTCAAAGTCAGGCAATTTTACAAGACAAAGAATTTTATAAGGATGTTTCCCATTAAAAAGAAAAAAGAGCAAATATCTTAATGCAGCAGTCATCCTCACTGAACAATATTTTTGCTACCACTTCTTTGCCACTAAAACTAAGGTCTACAGAAGTCATCAATATCTGAATATTTAAACCGTATACATAAATATAGCATTGAGTGTTTTAAAGTAGAATTTCTTGCATTCTTTTAAAAAGGTAGACTACAATAAAGTGTCAACTAAAAATAAAACATTATAAAATTCCAATACCAATACCTAAGAAAGCTTCAGTGCCTTAATGCACATAAGCAGAAAGAAAAGGATCTTGTAAAAAAAAAAAAAAATCATCTACTCTTAGGGCAGGGTACCCTGGATTGCTTATAATCATAATCATGTACCTTTAAAAATATGAGCACAGACTCCATATTAAGCGAAAGCTAACTGTTCCACCACTGACAATATTTTGTTAAATGTAGTTAAAAGAGTCACTAAACTTGCAGTAAGTTAAATTCTGTAAACTGAAAAACAGTTCATTGCAAATGAGACCAGTTCATTTTCATTTGACCATTGCTTAATCCTTATCTTGTACTTCATAAAGTGAAACCATTCACCATTTTTACTATACATGTGAACACTATTCGGACCTCCTCCTATAAAATTGTCCACATAATTTCTGTAACAATAAAGAACATATATTCAAAATTCAATATCTGCCTCTAAATACACAAATTAGTAATATATTTCACATCAATTTTAAGACTCAAGACGAACGCTTCCCAGTTAGTTGCTCAATCTTTCACACCCTCCCCCTCCCTTCTTCCACAAGCAACACACATGCATACACTTCTGCGAAACAGCCTCAGCTCGCTTCCCAACTGGCAGAAGCATCCCTCAGGGGACAAGTCTTTAAACCTCCGCACTCTTTAAAATTCAACCAGCCAGCAGGTCTATAGACTAGTGTATAAACAGTATAGACAAAAAAAAAAAAAAAAAAAAAATCCTCTCTCAGCTTATGTCAGTGACAAAGCAGCTCAGCAGTTGACTGTTTCTCCCCTGACAGTATAAACTGGGTTTACACAGATCAATAGCTGGAAGTCCTACCTAGCTCCCAGGGCTTGGTTTTCTTCCTTAATTACAGGTGCTATTGAAACTGAAGTGTAAAAAGAAAAGAGAGAGACTTGGAAGGAGGCATAAAATGCATGCAAATAGCTTTTATGGATCCTCTTAGCAATAGTATTAATTGAAAATTATACTTCCACATTTATTACAAAAGTGTGTGTGAAGGCTGGTATTTTCACTACACAGTGTTTTTAATATGACACATATACAAACACACACACACACGCACACACGAAATCCTAGGTTAGCATCCACAGATTATGTGAAAGGTTTAAGACAATACTCTCCAGAAGTTATCAATTTTTCCTTTTTCTACAGACTTTTGCATTTAAAGAATACTCCTTAGCCAAGAAAAATTATTTGGGATTCAGAATCCTCCTAACTCTCCAAAATATTTTATTTTTATGCCAAAAGAGTATATTGGCTAACACATGTCAAATGATAAAAATAGGAATAATAAAAAGAATGGATGGAATAGAATACAAAATTATGAACAGCAAAATGAAAGAGGTAATAATACATATTTCTGTGTATGTCCTAAAACAACACTTCTACTATCATGTTAATGACTGGAAACAAGGACTGACGAAAATTTATATTTTGGGGGGTTTTGGGTTCCATACCAGTGTATCTTTAGTAATAAGTATTACAATGAAATTGATCTTGTAAGAGAGAACTAGGGCCAATTGCTAGTGTTAGAGTGGTATATTAATTATTTATCCCATCAGGTTACCATTTAGCACCATAAATTGATCAACTGAAAAGGAAAACAAGCATTTAAGAAAGAATTTACTTCAAAAAAAAAAAAACACTAACGTTTACATCTTGATCAAAGTTCTTAGAATTTATTCTTAGAACAAAGGTCTTTGAATTTATCTGAGAATAATCTAAGATAAAATGAGATGTGTCACTGTCGATACCACTAATTGTTTTTCCTCCTTCTCAACCACTTTTGTCCTCCACTGTACACTGAAATTTCAGTGTTCTCTGAAATTCCATAGTTTCTTCTCTTCCCTACTCAGTAAGATATATCTGTAAGCAATCTCATCTATACCCACAGTTTCAACTACAACTACTAAATCTCTTAGTCTTGTAGTTTAGATATTTCTCCAGGATTATGGCTCTAACTACTTTCTGGTATGACTTTCTAAATGTTCCCAGACACCTCTAATGAAGAATGTACAAAACCAAAGTTGTTCTTTTACTTACGGTCCTTATCACCTAAACTGGCAGCACCATCTACCTAGTTACCCAAATCAGAAACACGGTAGTTACCATGACCCCTCCTTTTCCCTGACCCCCACATATAATTAATCACTCACCAAGTCCTTTCATTCAATTTCATAACTATCTTGCTCCAGATGTTCTCAATGGAGGGTGGAAAGGATTAGAAAGAAGATGAAGAGGTTTTAGAATCACTTGGGAGTGTTTTTCAAAACACAAATTTGATTGCCTACACAAAACCCACAAGGGTCCTGAGTCTTTAACTTCAGTTTGAATACCACCAATAATTAAGGACTAGGAGTAACTACATCAGTTAAGGGTGCTTAATGTATATAAGGAAAAGTTATACTCTCATAGCAAGAAATGACATGGTTGACTTGTTCAAAGACTGTTTAATTCAACATCTACCTCATGGACCCAGAAGTCTTCCCTCCTGCCCTGCTGGGCTAAATTTGTTGGCTTTTTCCTCAGCTATCTCTACTCATGATCACAAAATGAGCTTCCAGAGTTCAGCACATCCCATGAAGATACAGCAGTGTTCAGTGAAAGAAGGCTCCCTTTCTGTCAGTCTTTTTATCAGTGAGGAAACCTCTCCCAGAAGTCTGATCCCTGACTTTCCCATTACATTTAATTAGCCACAGGGTCATAAGCCACTCCTAAACTAATCCCTGGCAAGGGAAATGGTTATCTATGCTCAGTTTAGCCTTAGACTAGTTAGAGTAAAAGTCAGAATTCAACCCATTCGTCTCCCGATAACCATGACACATGTAATTACAGAGAAATACAAGTGAAGTATATTATATTTTATTTCTTAAGAATCCTCATACTGATATTAATCAAATATTATGTTTATACTAAAGTTCTCAATAAAAATATTACACCATATCATATAAGGACAATTTTAAACTATCTGTAATTTTATTTCATATGAATAACACTTTCAGAATCATTTTGCTACAACTAAATGAGCTACTTGTCCATTTTAATCGAATTTTTCACAAAGGCCATGAATTTCTGAAAAGATGATTACCTAATTTTCAATATTATCCCCCAAATAAGTGAGAACTACCTAATACTACACATTCATTCAATTTATTTATACTTTACACAAGAGAGTAATAACTGAGATTCCCGAACAGCACTTAGATGTTCCAGGGCACCACAGCAAACTCTCAGGGACACCGTCAGATATTTTAAATTTTCAAGGGAAACAAAGTTATATTCACAGGGTGATTAAACCAAAATGCATTTTATAGGGAGAATTATATTAATTTGTCAAATTACAGAGACAGCCTATCATCTTTTATTTTTAAGAAGTGTTCTGCTCCCACTTATGAGTGAGAATATGCAGTGTTTGGTTTTCTAGTCCTGTGTTAAGTTTTCTGAGGATGATGGTTTCCAGCTTCATCCATGTCCCTTGGAGAATATACTTTTAAACTTAGGGCCAAAAAGGAACTGTCAGGACAACTATGCCCAGTGTGGAATTTTTCTCTTGGATTTTACTTTTATGTAGTGTTTTCATTAGAAATAAATCCCTATTTTACCCCTCCTCCTTAAATTAGGGAAAGCACTCTAAGTCTGTGAATTCCAACACTAAAACTACATAGGTTATTAAATCTGATCAAGTTATTTTTCACTATCAAGAATTTAAAATAAATTTATATTATTAGAATATTAAAATAACTGCCATGAAGCAAATACATTCTGCCATAAAAAGAACTATGTTATAAAATATAAATTTCAGAAATTTCAGTTCTATGTGCATAAGTCTTAGGTGATGAAACCTATGCAATCACTTTAGTTTGATCCAATGTCAATGAAAAAGACTAGATTGGAAGCAGTGCAGAGTGACATTACCAAAAAAAAAAAAAATCAGAAGACTATGCATCTGCAGATTCAACCAACTGTGGATTAAAAATATTTGGAAAAAATACAAATAATACATATAAAAAACCAATATACTATAACAACTATTAATAGAGCATTTACACTGTATTAGATAGTATAAGAAATCTAGAGATGATCTAAAATATATGGGAGGATGTGCATAGTTACATGCAAAACGAAGTCCCATTTTATATAAAGGACTTAAGCATCTGTGGAATTTTGGTATCCATGGGGATCCCAAACCAATAGGATTATATATACACACACATATTCCATGTATTTATGTACTTACACATATTATAAAAATATATATGTATCTAAATATTTTGTGTATGTATATATTTATATATATTATCTATATTTACAACAAGACAAGTGGTGTGCTTGGCAAATAAAAGGAAAAATACATTTATTCTCATTAGTTTAAGAAAGAGAAGTATTTTAAAAAATCAAAGTGTATATATAAGAATATGGGTTTCCAAGGGTTTTTTTTTTTTCAAAAATTCTATTAAAAACTGTCTTCAAAGTTATGCCCCAGCCAGGCATGGTGGCTCACACCTGTAATCCCAGCACTTTAGGAGGCCAAGGCAGGCGGATTGCTTGAGCCAAGGAGTTCGAGACCAGCCTGGGCAACATGGTGAAACCCTGTTTCTAAAAAATATACAAAAATTAGCCTGGCATGGTGGCATGCACCTATAGTCCCAGCTGCTCAAGATGCTGAGGTGGAAGGATTGCTTCAGCCCTGGAGGTGATCGCACTACTTCACTCTACTTCACTAGGTGACAGGGACCCTCTCTCTTAAAAAAAGTTGTGTCCCCAGGTTAACACTAGCTTTTAAGCAGAGATTTGAATAGAAATTACCCAGCTCTATCTAAGAAAAAGACATTTGGGAAGACTACCACTCTTTTCCCTTGATGACCATATAACGTCCTACCCCCTTCAGACTAAATATATCTCCGCTTCATTCACTCCTATACTAACTAGTAATATTTTCTAGATCAAAGGAAATAGATCATAAAATAGAACACTCCCCATATTTGCTTACATTTCTAGATACTAATGTATTTTTAAATGAATATCAAGCAATCATTTAAATCAAGATAAGTAGATTAAGATAAGTAGGAAAATGCTTCAAGTTTTAGAAAGAAACAAGTTTTACAGCAGTTGACTAATGATCAGTTACCATGACTCCAACCCACAGTTATGTGCTATCGAGAGTAAAGGAAATGCAATTCCTAATTTTCAAAACTAGGGAGACTTTAGATCATTAGAAAATAGATGTGTGCAACCCAATAAATATGTACATTTTAAAGTATGTGTTTTATTGAAAATAAAATAAAATTATATTCTTAGATTTAAAAAAGAAAATAGATGGATATTCACATGTACACAAGCACACACACATTAGGCAGCATATCAAAGTAGCCAAGCGTATGACGTACTTAACTCATTCAAATTCTGGTTCTGCAAACTACTGGTTATGTGCTCCAGTTTCCTCATCTAGGAAATGGGCAAAAATTACTGTCTATCTCATAAGATCACACAAGGATTTATTTGAGGAATTTATATGAGGATTAAGTGAAAATAAAATAAAAATCCATATAAAATGATTAGGATAATATCAAGCACATTAACCACCCCCAACAACTGTTAGCTCTTTTATTAGTCAGTTATTTGTTCTAACAACTCTTGTTATATGAATTTAAATTCATATATATTTAACAAGTGTTTACTAAGTAGAGTACAATATTAAAGGTCCTGTGTCCAATGCCTGTTGCCAAAACTTTAACATACTGAGATATAACATGATGAAAAGCATTATACTGAATAACTTATCTGCTCTTCTGAAGATTTTTCATGCATTTTGTAAGTAGGTATGGATGTAGATACAGATGTATGTACAAATATATATTTGAATATATGCAACTACTTCTATCTAACCAAACACAATAGAAGCAAACTCTGTTAACATTGCAAAGTTATCCGATGTACATATCTGATGATTTCATCACATACAAAAAGCTTACTTTGGACTACTACATTGGCTGCTTTCTTTCAAATTAAAAATACCTTCAGAGTCATATCAACAGATATTTTCAATTTAAGGGGGACATACTGATCAAATTCTTTTATTCATGTACTTATTCAACAATCCAATAATAAAGATTAATCACCAACTCTACGTAAGGCACTGGCCAGTTTGAGGAACAGAAGTATTTATTGGTCTCATCTACAACCTAAAAGTAGGCTTTGTCTTCAGACTTTGTCTTCAACTATCTTGACAAAGGGTATTGCTAAAGATAACCTTAGAAAACATCCTTTTTCTATCATTGCCTTGTATTACAGAATTTTGGTTTCTGTTTTACTTTTGAAGCAATCTTTCTTTGTTCTTTGTCAGTCTCTATTTTACATTTCTCCTCAGTCTTGTAGACACCAAACCACCACATTATTTCTCTTAGTCCTCACACCTAGTCTATGTTCATACTATCTTTCTGTCATCATATTCATGCAAATATTCTCCATTAACTGCCCAGGCCATATATTAGAAAACTGATTTTTGTGCAACAGATGGAACATAGTGATAAAATATGTTTCAGAGCAATAAATTATAATTAACCTTGGTTTTTGTTTTTGTTTTTGTTTTTCTGGTCCTGCCTGGAACCTAGTTCAGAACTTTCCCTAAACTGCTTGTTTTCCCGAAATAGTAAATCCTGTGATAAACCAGATAGGACTCTTGTGGTTTATCTAGTTGCTTCAAGAAACAATAAGGCCTTTAGTTTTCAAGAATAAATCAGGGACCCTACATTTTAAAGTGTCTGAAAATATACCTTTGGCTAGTTCTTATATTCTGGCATCAGTGGCATATTATTATTTATTTAAGCCTTGAATGTCCTGGAAGTCTATGAGATCACCCAGTAGAAATGAGATTCATGGTGTATTTGAAAAGTTTGGAAAAATCATAACTGATTGTTCATTCAGTTATTTGGAAGCTTTGTCTAGAGGAACTAAATTATAATTACGCAATTTTTAAAAACAGATTATTTAATGAAGACTATTTACTTAAAAGGTATAAAGTCTAGTCAGTTCCACTCATATATTTACAAACTCAATGTGAAATTATACAAATAATTTTTATGTATATTCACTTTGCAAATATTTAATACATTAGAATAGCAATCGCGGCTAATAACAACATAGAGTAATAAGAGCATTGGTAGGAAAATTGAAAAATAGTAGGGACTCTAGAAGACAGACATATAAATCAATGTGTGGCAGGTCTAGGAGAAAAGTCCCAAAGGAAGAAATCCTATGTAAATAGAGAAATGAAGAGCGAATAAGAAGTTGGCCAGGCTACAGCATGAGGAAAGAGTGGTGGAGGGGAAGTAGGGGTGGTCCTTCCATCACAGGAAAATATATGTGCAAAGAAAGGTCTGGAGCTGAAAAAGAAGTACAAATGTTGAGATAGTAATAAGACAAACTGGACTGAGAAATAACCAGGGGACTGATTATATAAGGCCTTTAGGCCAATTAAAAATTTTGGACTTAATACAAAGGGTAAGGAAACCATTCCTCCTGGCAACACTTTACATATATCTTCTCATTATAATTATCAGTAGCATTCTCTTTTACTTTCAAAAGTATCTGAGCTATAATTTACATTAGTGGAAATCAGCAAGTGTTTGTCTGGGGTAGGGGGAGGAGTGGAATGAGGAATCAGAATGGATATTAAATAGATTAGCCAGGAAGCAGTAGGAGGGGACTTCCTGGAGTGACAGATTAATACAAGGTATCTTGAAAAGAATATGGGTTACATAGTTGTATGCATATGTCAAAACTAATCTCATTGTATATTTAAGATCTGCATTTGACCACATCTAAATTATAGCTCAAAAATAAATTAATAAATATCTGTTTGAACAATAAATCATATGGCTACCCTAAGAGAAATAAAGGCAATCTGAAGGGTTTAAAGCAAGGAAGGGATATGATTGGACTTCAATTTTAGCAAGATCACTCTGGCTATAGTGTGAGAAGGCTGAAAAGGAGCAAGACTAAATGCTGGGGGATCAGATATAAGGCTTTTACAGTAATTGAAGTGTATGGTGCTGGCCTGAAATAAGATAGCTGCAGCAAGAATGCAGAAACAGGCACAAAACTGAGATATACAGAGGAGTAAAAATGGAGACATACAAGAGGTAGCTGGATAAAATTTCTGGTGCTCCACAGAGAGAACCTGGTCTGGGACTCGCACTGATTAAAAGATATAAAAGCAGTAAGAGATATTACTATTGTATTCTCCAATGTTACGAAAGATAAATATCCTTCATATTTTTATACTCCCATCAATAAGCAACTTTATTATCATATTCTCAAGCAAGAAATCACTAAATTTTCTCTTACAACGATGAAAACATATATCTTTATTTTCCTAACCACTTGTATCAAGACATAGGTTTTAATGTGTTCAACCACTTTTGAGATTAGTTAGCAACCAGATCAATGGAGTTAGTGGTGAATCAGAAAGCTCTAGTTGTTACAGTTGGAAAGATCAGTTGGAACAAGTATGTCTCCAAAGTTTTTGCGGCTGTTTTCAACTTCGGAGGTGCCCTAGGGCCTAATCAGTGCCTGGCACATTACTCATGCTAAGAAAAAATCTGAACTCATGTAAAACGACACCATTTTAGCACCATCAGAATCAATTTGCCCTGATAGACATTTCAAGTAATATGATTTAAAAGAGTCAGCATGCTTGCTTTATCTTCCTAATAAAGACAAGATAAAATAAATGCTTACTCTGTGCCAAGTTCTGACCTAAGCACTTAGCATACATTATCCCATTTAACCTTACAACAACCCATGTTTCATTCCCTTTTATGTGTGAAAAAAAATTAAATAGAGCGACTGAGAGGCTAAGTAGCTTGTCCAAAGTCAAACAGCTAGCAAATAATTAGGATTATTTGCTATTAACTATTAGCAAATAGTTAGGATTTGAAAACAAAGCCTGAAGCTTCAAACCATTATGCCCCAACCCTATGTATTTTTTTACATTGTTTTCATCGAGATTGCAATCGATAATCAGCAGATGCCTAAATGTGATGCCTCCTTGAACCTTATACAATGTATATTATCCATATATATGAAGAGTTAAGATTATGCAATAAATACTTCAGAACCAAGGTTTAATCTGGTGTATAAAAAAATAAAGGGATGGGGTATGAAAGAATGGTAGGAGATGAGACAATATGTCATAACAAATGTGAGTCTTATCGGCCATAGATTGTTCTATTCCCTTGAAATTATACCGTGAGGCCAAAAAATGATGCTACTTATATCTCTGCTTATTTGTTACTACTAAGAATATCAGATTTACAGTAAAAACATATATTTAACTCTTTTCAAGTAATAGACTTATAAATAAGAGCTTAAACTGATTCTCACAGATGAGCAAAACACCAAGTAATTAAATTTGAGGCATTTTATTTAAAATCTGGACCAGGCACAGTGGCTCATGCCTGTAATCCCAGCACTTTGGAAGGCTGAGGCAGGTGAATCACGAGGTCAAGAGTTCGAGACCAGCCTGGGCAACATGGTAAAACCCCATCTCTACTAAAAATACAAAAAATTAGCTGGGTGTGGCAGTGGGTGCCTGTAATCCCAGCTACTTGGGAGGCTGAGGCAGGAGAATCGCTTGAACCCAGGGGCGGAGGTTGCAGTGAGCCGAGATCGCACCACTGCACTTTAACCTGGGTGACAGTGTGAGACTCCATCTCAAAAAACAAAACAAAACAAAACAAAAACTGAAGCAAATTATATGTCATATTGAGAACAAGAGTCATATCAGAATAAATAAATAATACTAGAATAACAGGTAGGATGAGATTAAGCAAGGTCAATAATAATAGAGAAATATATGGTTGACAGACTATTTCATCTTAAGCTCATGATTGGGAATCTGTAAATAAGACAAAGCTGTCTATACCTGGTGGTCAGATAAAGACATGTAACTTGGAAGGGAGACAACCTGGGGTCAGTTGTTATACTTTTAGCAATTTTATTCAGTAAACTTGGTTAGAGTTCTTATAACTCCTTCAACTTAAAGCAGGAACTAAGTACTTAGCAAGTAAAATAAAATTATATTCAGGTTTTATTTAGTCAGCAAGGTGTACTAAAAAAAATCAAGAATCTAGGAGATCCTAATTATTTTCTGTATTTTTAGGTTATCTTAAATTACACAAGATTTTTCTTCTACAAAAATGCACATGCCCATTAATGTTATTTATGTATTCATTTTTTAAGGCTAGTCAAACGAAGTAGTGGAAGTAGAGAAGGAACAAAGAAATGTTAACTGATAGTGATCAACTAGTTGTAAGAACTACTGCACTCAGACCAGCCCCAAAATTTAAAATCTGAAGTCCTAAGTGTTTTTTTTTTAATTGAGTGTTTCTTGAAATTCCAAATAGAAATATTGGGAGCTAATATTTTGCAAACTTATACTACCTTATTCATTATAGAAGACCAACCTCTTGGAATAAAAATTTAGTTCACACTTCCTGCTGATGTAATCTTTGGCCTCTTGCTGAGTTTATAAGTGAAGATGCCAATTTTGTTCTTAGTTCTTATCATGTAGAATGCTTTCTATGATAAACTGAAATATGAATACCAGTTGTTTTTACATAACAGAAAGCCATCAAAGAGCCCTCACCAAATAGCAATGAGTTTTGATCACTCCAGTCTAGTCTGCTTTGGCACAAGAGAACTTAAAGAGAAAACACAATTTCCTAAGTCTCTTACAGAGGATTTTACTCAATAAGGGAGGAACTATAAATAAAATTCCTTAATAAGCTTTCTCAGTTAAAAATAAATAATTCTCCTGAATAAATTATATCATGCCTTCTACTTATTCTTACATTTTATGGAAATATATCATAAATAAGGGACAAAATAAAACAGGAATGACTAATTTATAAAAGGAGATTAAGGTAAATTCTGTAAAGTTAGACTTAACCTTAGATCAGCTAAAAAGAATAACTAAAATAGTTATTCCTTTCACTGAAAATGTCCTTGAAAGCATAATACATTCAACAAGTCTCTACCACATTTTGCTACTGAGTTTTCTCAGCCTGCTGCCACTAGTAATCTCTAGTTTCTACATTTAATAGCCCTTTTCCATTCTTTATCATATTTAACTTTTCTATAATGTGTGACACCTGGCTCAATGACTTTAACGTGTTTATTAAGAAATGTACTATGTATGAAACTAGGATTCAAAGATGAAAGTACTCTGCTCCTTAATCTAAGAAAACCAAGATGTTAGACTAATCTCTTCCCACTGAAAAGTATCTTCCTAGATATCTGTCTCTTTTTTTTTTTGTAACTCTCTTCCTATCTTTGTCATTTCTTTTCAGGCTGCTTCACAACTCCTTCTTCATATTGGTGTTCCCTCTGGACTCTGTATTCAGCTCTTACCTTTCCATGGGGAATCTACTCTCACTGCTATACACAACTGATAAAAGCTTGGGCTCTCCAGCCAGAATGCTAGGTTCAGAATCCAGTTGAACGACCTAACAGCTGTGTAAAATCGTTCATGCAACTTTTCCTCTCTTTGCTTCAATTTCCTATTCTGTGAAATAAAACAGCTGTATTGAGGATTAGATAATTGATATAATACAAATAATGTTCAATACAATGTCTAGCATGTTAAAATGCTTAGTAAATGGGAGTCTTTATTTCTGAAGCAGAATAGTATAAATAGTTGAGAACATGAACGCAGAGTCCAGAATGCATTGACTCAAATCAATGTTCTGCCACTTAAAAGCTGTGGAACCTCAGGCGAGTGACATGGCCTCTCTGTGCCTCAGCTTTCTCATCTATAAAATAAGATAACAACTAATAGCTACTTTGTGGTGTTACAGTGATACTTAGATGAATTTACAAGAGTAAAGTGCTTGGGGCAGCATTAGGTAAGGTTTTTCTAAGTATTATCGATGCTTCCAATGTCTCCTCAGAGCTGCATATTTTTTCCATTTGCAACAACTGTTACTTTGATATTTTAACCAGAATGTTTGAAGAAATAAAACACATTATGTCTAAGACTTATCTATTTATCTCCTTCAAAAATTTCTACTTTCCCTTAATTAGTAGCATCACCATTTATCTAATCTTCTAAGCAAGAAATTTCAGTAACTCTTTACTCTTCACTTTCTTCAAGATCTCTTAATAGATGCAGAAAGGCATTTGACAAAATTCAACACTTTTTCATAATAAAAAATCTCAACAAACTACAAACAGGGTGAGACTATCTCAAAATAATGAAGGCCATATATGAAAAACTCACAGTTAACATTATACTTAATAGTGAAAAACTGAAAGTCTTTCCTTAAGATCAGAAACAAAGCCAAAATGCCTATTCTTACCACCTCTATTCAATATAGTACTGGAAGTCACAGTCAGAGAAATTCGGCAATAAAAAGAAATAAAGGGCATCCAAATTAGAAAGGGAAAAATAAAATTATTTCTGTTCACAGATGACATGACCTTATATGTAGAAAACCCTAAAGAGCGCATCAAAAATGTATTAGACATACTAAACAAATTCAGAAAAATTTGTTGTAGGATATAAAAATCAACATACAAAATCAGCTGCGTCTGTATACAATAACATCAAACTATTTGAAAAGCAAATTAAGAAAACAATCTCATTTACTATAAGATCAAAAATAATAAAATACTTAAGAATAACATTGACCAAGGAAATGAAAGATTTGCAAATGAAAAACTATAAAACACTGATGAAATAAATTTTAAGAGACATAAATAAATAAAAAGACATCCCATGTTCATGAATTGGAAGACTTCAACATCATTACAATAGCCATAATACATAAAGCAATCTACAGATTCAATGCAATCCCTATCAAAATCCCAATGGCATTTTTCATGGAAATAGAAAAAACAAACCTAAAATTCATATGGAACCACAAAGGACCCCAAATAGCTAAAACAATCTTGAGAAAGAAGAACAAAGGTGGAGGCTTCATATTTCCTGATTTCAAAGTATATTAAAAAGCTACAGTAATTAAAACAGTACAGTACTGGTGGAAAGACAGACATATAACCAATGGAACAAAATAGAGAGCTCAGAAATAAACCCATGCAAATATGTTCAACTAATTTTCAACAAGGGTACCAGGAACACACAATGAGGCAAGGATAGTCTCTTCAACAAACACTTGGGAAAACTGGATGTCTACATGTAAAAGAACGAAATTCGACCCTTATCTTACACTATACACAAAAATCTATTCAAAATGGACAAAAGACCTAAGCAGCTTTTTGGCAAAGGGTTTGCCACCAGAATACAGGTGTCATGAAAACTACCCCTAAATCAAACCGAAAATGGGAAAGAAAAAGACTCATATCAACATCATCATCACTGGACATGTAGATTCATTCAAGTCCATTACTACTTGCCATTCAGTCTATAAATGTGGTGGAATTGACCAAAGAACCATTAAAAAATGTGAGGACAAGACTGCTGAGATGGGAAAGGGGTCCTTCAGGTATGCCTGGGTCTTGGATAAATTGAAAGCTGAGCTTGAGCATGGTATCACCACTGATATCTCCACATGGGAATCTGAGACCACCAAATACTACTATGTGACTATCATTGATGCCCCAGGACACAGAGAATTTACCAAAAACATGATTACAGAAACATTTATTATATTAGTCCATTTTCACACTGCTGATAAAGACATACCTGAGACTGGGTAATTTATAAAGAAAAGGAGGTTTAATGGACTCACAGTCCCATATGGCTGGGGAGGTCTCATAATCATGTTAGAAGGCGAGGGAGGAACAAAGTCATGACTTACATGGCAGCAGGCAAAGAGAGAAAGAGAATAAAGTGAAAGGGGAACCTGTTATAAAACCATCAAATCTCGTGAGACTTACTCACTACCATGAACACAGTATGGGGGAGACTGCCCCCACAATTCAATTATCTCTCACCAGGTCCCTCCCACAACATGTGGGAATTATGGCAGGTACAACTCAAGATGAGATTTGGGTGGAGACACAGAGACAAATCATGTCAATATCAAATTGACTGTGCTATCCTTACTGTTGCTGCTGGTGCTGATGAATCTGAACTTGGTATCTCCAAGAATGAGCAGACTGATGAGCATATCCCTCTGGCTTCCACATTGATTGTAAAACAACCAACTGTTCATGTTAACAAAACAGATTCTACCGAGTTATGAGATATGAAGAAATATGAGAAGAGATATGAGAAAATCATTAAGGAAATCAGCACCCATATTAAGAAAACTGGCTACGGACCTGCTACAGTAGCATTTGTGCCAATTTCTTTTTTTTTAATCCATCCTTTATTAATTCAACAAAACTTAAGGAGTCTATTACCTACCAGGCACTATGCTTGGCACTGAGGTGCAGCAGTGAACAAGAAACAGTCCCTGCCATCAATGTTATAATGGTGACAATATGCTGGAGTCAAGTGCTAACATACCTTGGCTCAAGAGATGGAAAGACACCTGTAAAGATGGCGATACCAGTGAAACCATGCTGCTTAAAGCTCTGAATTGCATCCTACCATCAATTCATTCAGTTGACAAGCTCTTGTGTCTGCCCCTACCTGATGTCTACAAATTGGTGATATTGGCATTGTCCCTTTGGGGCTAGTGGAGACTGCTATTCTCAAACCCAGCATGTGGTCTACTTTTGCACCAGTTAACACTACAACTGAAGTAGAGTCTGTTGAAATGCACCAAAAAGCTTTGAGTGAAGCTCTTCCTAAGGATAATGTGGGCTTTCGATGTCAAGAATGTGTCTGTCAAAGATACTCGTCATGGCAATGTTGCTGGTGACAGCAAAAATGACTCACCAATGGAAGCAGCTGACTGCACTGCTCACGTGATTATCTTGAGCCAACCAGGCCAAATAGGTTCTGGTTATCCTCCTATACTAGACTGTCACACAGCTTATGTTGCTTGCAAGTTTGCTTGATTGAAGCAAGATTGATTGCCACTCTGGTAAGAAGTTGGAAGGTGGCCCTAAATTCTTGAAATCTAGTGATGCTGCCATCGTTCAGATGGTTGCTGGAGTGTTGAGAGCTTCTCTGACCATCCCCCTCTTGGTCATTTTACTGTTCATAATATGAGACAGACAGTTGCTGTGGGTGTCTTCAAAGCAGTGGACAAGAGGGCTGCTAGAGTTGGGAAGGTCAGCAAGTCTGCCTGGAAAGTTCAGGAGGCTAAATGAATATTATCCCTAATACCTGCACCCTAGTTTTATTCAGTGGTTGAAGAACAGTCCCAGAAGTATTTGCCTGAATAGGCCATTTTAAGTTTAATAGCAAAAAACTGATTAATGATAGCAATGCATTATAAAACCTTCCGAAGGAAAGGAGAACATTTTATGGAACATTTTCGGGTTTTTTTGCGTGAGAGTTCTTAAGCTGTTAGTCTTTAAAATAATTACTTCTTAATGGAAATAACCTGACCAAAAAAATCTGTCACAGAACTTTGAAACCCATTAAAATATATTTTAATGAAAAAAATAGACTTAAACATAAGACGTGAAAAGTGTAAAGCTCTTAGAAGAAAACATGGAAAAACTTTCATGACATTGGTCTTGGCAATAATTTCTTGGCTACAACACCAATCATGGATATATGATACGGATGTTTATAAACATATGCACAGGCAACTAAGGCAAAAATAGACAAGTGGAATTACGTCAAACTAAAAATCTTCTGCACCTCAAAGAAAATATCCTGAAGAGTGAAAGGCAACCTATAACATCTAAGAAAATATTTGCAAACCATACATATGATAAAGGGTTACTATCCAAAGCATATAAGGAACTCCTATAACTTAACAGCAAAAAAAAAGACCTGATCAAAAATTGATCAAAGGACTTAAGCAGACATTTCTCCAAAGAAGTCATACGAAGGGCTAAGAGTTATATGAAAACATGCTCAACATCACTAATTATGAAGGAAATGCAAATCACAGTTGGATATCATTTCACACCTGTGAGAATGCCCATTATCAACAACCAAATAAACAAACAAACAAAGATAAGTGTTGGAGAGAGTGTAGAAAATTGGCACCCTTGTATACTGTTGGTGGGAATATCAAATGCTACAGCAGCTATGGAAAACAGTTTCCCAAAAAATTAAAAATAGAACTACCACATGATCCAGCAATCCCACTCCTGGGTATTTATCCAAAATAACTGAAATCAGGATCATAAAGGGATATTTGTTCTTCCATGTTCTCTGTAGCATTACTCAGAATAGCAAAGATGTGGAAACATCCTACATGTCCATCAACAGATGAATGGATAGTGAAAATGTGTTATATACATACAATGGAAAATTACTCAGCCTTAAAAAAAGAAAGAAAATCCTGTCATTTGCCACAACATGAATGAATCTGGAGAACATTACACTAAGTGAAATAAGCCAGTCTCAAAAAGACAAATACTGCATGATTCCACTTAAATGAGACATCAAAAATAGTCAAACTCACAGAAGCAGAAAGTAGAATGCTGGTTGCCAGCCAGGGTCTGTGAGTAGAGAGAAATGGCAAGTTGCTGTTCAACAGGTACAAAGTTCAGTTATATAACATGAATAAGTTCTAGAGGTCTGATATACAACACTGTGCTTATAGTTAACAATACTGTACCATAAACTTAACAATTTGTTTATAGAGTAGATCTCATGTATCTGTGCCTCCACAATAAAAAAAAAAAAAATCTCAAATCCATTCCCTTTCCCACTTTCTCTTTAAGCTTTCTCTAGTTGAGGTTCTCAACAGTTCTACTAAACAATTACCGTAGCCTTCTAACTAGTCTCTATGTCTCCAACAGGCTCCTTTTATCCAATTCAAAGCACCTAAATCTAAAGTTACCTCTTTAAAATATAGATGTGATGTGTAAGCCTCCTAAATATATACCATTTTATGGTTATTTCCTATTAGTCAATGCCAAATCAGTTAGCATAGTATACAAAGTTCTTCATAATCTGACCAAACTACCTTTGTAGCCTCAGTATCAAGTTCCATAAATCCCACACTCCAACCACATGAAATTAGCAGTTATTTGAACAAGTTCTTGTGCTTAATTTAATATTTTGCTACTTCTTCCATTCCCTATGGCTCAAATTGGAGTTATCTGATGTTAATCTTCCTCTTTAATGCCCCATATCCTACAAATAATAACTCCACAGACAATCATGTAAAACTTCAGACTATTACAATTTGCAATGCAAAACATATTAAATAATCCTAGCTGGTTTTATCAAAAGGAGGAAGTGAAATATATTGTTTACCTCTTAAAACCCAAAATATTTACAAGGTTCATAGGGTATGATTATCAAATTATATTTTTCAGTATGGATTTAAAGACATAGGTTGGGGCCTATAAAAGCAGTTGTTCTTGGAGATTCTTTTCTTTGCCTAAACTTTGCCTGGTAAGTTCATCCACAGAAGTAAATTCCACACCATCATCCTCTTCCTGAACTCCAGTCAGAGGTTTCCTTCTACTTAGAAGATATTCCTATTAGAATACCTGGCACATCCAAAATCAAAAACATCATCTTCCCTCAAAATATGATCCTCTTACCATATGCCTTATTTTTACATTTTCATGCTAACTTTTCCCTAATCTAACCTTTTGCAAACTTTAGAATCAGGGAACAACCTTTCCTTTATTAACACATCAATAACTAGTTAAAACCACATGAACTCTGTGTCTGCATTTTACAAAATTGACCACTAGATTGCATTGTTGTCTGGTCAAATAGGCTAAGGATATAGCTGTATGTTACCACTTAGTACTAATTCACCAAGATAAGCTGCAATATTGTCACTTATCTAGAAAAACAAACATAAGTAAACATGTGACTGTGTGTTTAAATAATTGTTACAAGGTAACAAAATAATTCATACTTTAAATAAAACATTCACCATCACAGTTAGTTAAAACGCTTAAATTTAACAACCATGAAGTTAATTTTTGAAATTAGGTTCATTTAAAGGTGCCCAAATATTAAGCAAATATTGTATACTACTTAAAATATTTTTATGAAATATCATACCTAACATTATGTCTTTAAGATTTAAAATGTCTAAATATGTAAAGGTCTATTAAAATGCACATAATTTATCTGAATCAAAATGAAAATATATCTAATAAGTCATACCATTCATCTGGACTCTTTTAGCTCTCTCTTAATATACAAATGCATTCCTTTTCTCCAAAACATGGCAGCTGGGAATGAAAGATTTCAAATTATCATTTTCACATCATATTCCATCATCTTTTCATCAGTTTCTCCTAGCTTTTCTTTGAGCTCCATTCTTTTACAAGAGGTCTCTTTTTAGATCAGTCCATATTTCCATAATCCACACTGCTGTTTCCTCCTCTTCTCCCCAGGGTAGAATAACCCCCACATCCAGAACTATGGCCTACAACTGTCATTAAGCCTTATAACAATAACAAGATAACAAAAGATCGGGTGGGGAAGAGGCTAGCTGGTAACATATGTTGATCAAGTTCAATATTTTCAGCTAATACACAATAGTTTTAAACTTAAAAATTTTAATAATGAAGTACCTTCATACCTACTTCTTATCCTAAAGTGTATTTCAGGCTTAAATTTTAAATGTTAATAAGCAACCTGGCAATACTTCCTTTAAATCGTTTATCTATTAATAATGTGAAAGGGGGAAGGAAAAATAGAAATCACACCAAAGAGAAAGGTGAGATGGCAATTCATGGATAATTATTCATTTTATAACTCACTCAATTTAGCCTCAGTTTGCTAAAAAAAATTAGAAAAATTCCCCTAAAAGTCATTTTAAAGCAATATACAGTTATAATAAACAAAATTATTTCAAAGTAACATATTTTATGAGTTAATAATGACTTTATGCCAATTTTGCAAGACTTTATTTTCTACCGAGTAACATTTTAAATGCTACTCTTGTTTCCATTATTTGTTTCACTTCACAGTTAATTAACTTTAACTTCTTTTCAAACTAAAGATAAATTTGAAATGCAAAACTTTGAACTAGAAGAGAGATTTTCATGTCATGTTATATTTATGTTTTTTCTCCTGACTTCGGGAGAATTGCTTCTAATTCATCAGCCTATGTTAGGTAACCTTGAAAAAATAATTTCTCCACTCTATTTCTCTCAAAGATTCAGAACTCTTTATAGAACTAAATTCCAGTTTCACTTTTGACAAATGTTTACAGCTTAATAAAGAGTAAGCTTTTGGGAAACCAGATTTATTTCTTTCAATCAGAATCATTTATCATTATTTAATTTCTATAGATTGCTGCATAACATCAGACCTTCCAGGTCTGGCTTGAATCATTTATATAGTTAGAATGTAAATTTCACTGCCATAAAAATAGATATAAAAACCTCACCTCTAAGAACTCATTAAAGTAAAAATCTGTTCACCCTTCAACAGAAAAATAAGGTCATTTGTACAGGGGTTTTCAAATACAATTTTATTATCTAAAATGTATGCAAAAATATTATTTTCAATGGGAGTCTGCTAGATGAAATATTCCAGCAAATACTTCAACTATAAAGCAAAGTTCATAAAATATCACTATGTTTTTCCAAATTAGTTTCCCTGTTTGCATTAAAATTTTAAAATTTTAGCAGTAGAGAATATAAAATAAGCATGCAGGTAAAATAAGAATGTGATTATGTTTTGCCTTGAGCTTCCTAAACTGCGCCTGCTAAAGAAATAAAAATCTAGTCTACATAAGATAGATAGACACAAAGATATGTTTATGATGATGATTTTAGATTTACTTTTATACATTTTTCCACGTTTGCCCCTTATAATGTTTCGTTCTGATTCATCTTTTTTAGTCATAAGAATATACCAATAGTATATTGGTACAGTGGTTATACCACTATAGTGCTTGTATGTACAAAGAAGCCAATAGGAAATAATTGCTATTTTAGCATTACTGAAATATATAACTAATAAAATTTTTGGAATATGAAACCAAGTAAACAGCCATAATATAATTATAATTATCTTACATTTACCCATCATCTCTACAAAATTTATAAATTTTTATTTAATTAAACATTAAGAAATCAATTTGTTTTAGAAATACGAGTTTATATATAATATTCACAGGGTTAGAAAAAGGAGTTTATATATAACATTTATAGGGAATTTACTATTACATATCAAAAATTGGTTCAAGACATTTCATTCTTTACATTCGAAAAAACAATAGTTGATATAGAATGCAATGAAACTATTTTCTGTCTCATGTAATTGACTGGTAGTTAAAAATGACAGAATCAAGCCCAAACAACCAAAAAATATCCAATTTTTAGAAATCCACGATCATTTAAATATTTATTTTCAGAGTATTAGAATTTAATAAATTATTTCTGAATAATTTAGATCTTCTTTATGATGATGCAAGAAGCAAAATAATAGAATACTCAATGTGTTTCAATTTCAAATAATGAAAAACTAATCATTCCTACCAAATACCTTTTAAATCAATACAAAATTTTTTAAATTATGAATGTATAAAAAAATTGTTTACTAATAAAACAGGCATTCTTCCTAAACTATGCAGACCTTAACTCCTACCTGTATCCTTTTTTTATTCAATAATGACCCATCCTTTTTATATTCAATAATGACCCATTAGTCATTATTAAATATAAAAACAAAACTGTATATAGTACTGAGTAGACTGGATTTAATGTCAGCTAAGTAGCTGGCTGCCTGCCATTCATTCCTATGAAGATGCAGCTGAAGGGTAAAATTTAAAATTCTCTGCTGTTTTTGTATAATACATAATTTTTACTACTATTCATTCTTACAGTTATACTTTAAACTGTTTCCAGATAATTTCTACCAAGATTTGATTAATTAATGGAATTTTTATTATTGTTATAATTTAAAATAATCATGTAACATATGCACTTTTCCAAAAGCATTTCTTAATGCATTTTCATTATTTATCATGGAAGCACATACTAGGTTGTCAGTATATACTGAAATTTAATTTCACCTCCTACAGAAATGAGGGACAGAGGAGAGAACAAACAAGTCAGGTACTATCATGAACAGTCAAGGACCTATTAAATCTTCATGCTACCTAACCCCTCTGCTAAGTTACATCATTTCATTCAAACTTTGTTGAATTCCTACAATATGTGTCATAACACCAGTTTGAAATCTTTCCAAATTTAAGGTGAAACACCACTCTTAAATCCATCCTTCTTAAATTACCTTGCCTATTATTTTTCCAAGAAGATTAAGATAAGTTATCATGAGTTTATTCAACTTCCTCTGACTTGTCACTCATTCAACTAGCCGTTCAAAAACACTTATTCATATCTTATGTTCCAGCCACTCTACTAGATGCGGAGATTGAAAAATGAGAAAGTTCTGCCCCTTTTCCTTCAAGAAACATACCTACAGCCTAGGAGAGACAGAGACATGCAAAAAAAAAAAAAATGAAAATATAGTTAAAATTAGAGGTACATATAAGAAGCTATGGAAGTACGGACAGGTTGCCTTGGAGGCTCAGGAAAGCCTTCAAAGAAGGATTAATTTTCAAACTGAGTTTTAATAAACAGAACTGGACCACACAAAAGAAGAAACAGAATGGAAAAGTAAAAACAGAAATTCCACAAAAAAAAAAAAAAGGAAAAGAAACAAAACCTAAGAAGACAGGGATAGTGTGTGAAGGAAGTCTGACCATGCCCTCTCATTTGCTGAATATCTTCCACAGTGCTTCAGACAGACCTTAACTCCTACAATGAATCCTGTGAACTATCATGTCACTGATAGCAGAGGATTTTTTTTTATGGCAAAACCCATATAACTGACAGGGTTAGGATTCAAACTCATGTCTATATTACCAAAAATTTATGTAAATCTTCAATTAAATAAAAGAAATAACATTCCAACATCTCTATCACTCTACTACAACTTTAAATCATGAATTAATTTCATCATTCTGTCTTTCTGCTACAATAGGGTATCACACTCAATTATCTGAACTATATGGCAGTGTCCTCCACTCTCACCCTAAGAAGATGACCAACTAAAGGACAAAACTCAGTGATCAAAAAATAAGGCTTAAAGATCACCTTCTATGTACTCCTCCTAAACACCAGCATTTCCTCATGAATCTCAGTCTTGCACTCCAATTAGAAGTAGAGCTAGAACACAAGTTGGATAGTCAAGACCCACTGGTGTGCTATATTCAGGAGACCCATCTCACATGCAAAGATACACATAGGCTCAAAATAAAGGGATGGAGGAAAATTTACCAAGCAAATGGAAAGAAAAAAAAGCAGGGATTGTAGTCCTAGTCTCTGACAAAATAGACTTTAAACCAACAAAGATCAAAAAAGACAAAGAAGGGCATTACATAATGGTAAAGGGAACAATTCAACAAGAAGAGTTAACTATTCTAAATATATATGCACCCAATATAGGAGCACCCAGATTCATACAACAAGTTCTTAGAGACCTACAAAGAGACTTAGACTCCCACACAATAATAGTGGGAGACTTTAATATCCCACTGTCAGTATTAGACAGATCAACAAGACAGAAAATTAACAAGGATGTTCAGGATGTGAACTCAGCTCTGGATCAAGTGGACCTGGTAGATGTCTACAGAACTGTCTACCCCAAATCAACAGAATATACATTCTTCTCAGTGCCACATCACACTTATTCTAAAATTGACCACATAATTGGAAGTAAAACACTCCTCAGCAAATGCAAAAGAACAGAAATCAAAACAGTCTCTCAGACCACACTGCAATCAAATTAGAACTCAAGATTAAGACATTCACTCGAAACCCCACAATTACATGGAAATTGAACAACCTGCTACTGAATGACTCCTGGGTACATAATGAATCAGGCAGAAATCAAGAAGTTCTTTGAAACCAATGAGAACAAAGAGACAATATACCAGAATCTCTGGTATATAGCTAAAGCAGTGTTAAGAGGGAAATTTATAGCACTAAATGGCCACATCAGAAAGCTAGAAAGATCTCAAATTGATGCCCTAACATCACAATTAAAAGAGCTAGAGAAGCAAGATCAAACTAATCCAAAAGCTAGCAGAAGACAAGAAATAACTAAGATCAGAGAAGAATTGAAGGAGATAGACACATGAAAAACTCACCAAAAAAAAAATCAATGAACCCAGAAGCTTTTTTTTTCTTTAAATTAACAAAACAGACCATTAGCTAGACTAATAAAGAAGGGAGAAGAATTATATAGACACAATAAAAAATGATAATGGGGATATCACCACTGATCCCACAGAAATACAAACTACCATCAGAGAATAATATAAACACCTCTATGCAAATAAACTAGAAAATCTAGAAGAAATGGATAAATTCCTGGACACATACACACTCCCAGGACTAAACCAGGAAGAAGTCGAATCCCTGAATACACCAATAACAAGTTCTGAAATTGAGGCAGTAATTAATAGCCTACCAACCAAAAAAAGCCCAGGACCAGATGGATTCACAGCTGAATTCTACCAGAAATACAAAGAGGAGCTGGTACCATTCCTTCTGAAACCATTTCAAATAACTGAAAAGGAGGGACACCTCGCTAACTCATTTAATGAAGCCAGCATAATCCTGATACCAAAATCAGGAAGAGACACACAAAAAAAGGGAAAACTTCAGGCCAATATCCCCGATGAACACCAATGCGAAAAATCCTCAAAAAATACTGGCAAATCGAATCCAGTGGAACATCATAAAACATCCACCACGATCAAGTGAGCTTCATCCCTGGGATGCAAGGCTGGTTCAACATATGCAAATCAATAAATGTAATCCATCACATAAATGGAGCCAAAAACAAAAACCACACGATTATTTCAATAGATGCAGAAAAGGCCTTTGATAAAATTTGACATCTCTTCAGGTTAAAAACTCTCAATAAAATAAATATTGATGAAACATATTCCAAAATAATAAGAGTTATTTATGACAAACCCACAGCTAATATCACTGAATGGGCAAAAGCTGGAAACATTCCCTTTGAAAACTGGTACAAGACAAGGATGCCCTCTCTCACTACTCCTATTCAACACAGTATTGGATGTTCTGGCCAGGGCAATCAGGCAAGAGAAAGAAATAAAGGGAACTCAAATAGGAAGAGAGGAAGTCAAACTACTGTCTGTTTACAGACAACATGATTTTATATTTAGAAAACCCCATCATCTCAGCCTAAAAACTCCTTAAACTGATAAGCAACTTCAGCAAAGTCTCAGGATACAAAATCAATGTGCAAATATCACAAAGTATTCCTTTACAGACTACCATCAGAGAATAATATAAACACCTCTATGCAAATAAACTAGAAATAACCAAGCAGAGAACCAAATAAATCATGAATGAACTCCCATTCACAATCGCTACAAAGAGAATAAAATACTCAGGAATACACCTAACAAGGGACGTGAAGGACCTCTTCAAGGAGAACTACAAACCACTGCTCAAGGAAATAAGAGAGGACACAAACAAACGGAAAAGCATTCCATCCTCATGAATAGGAAGAATCAATATCATGAAGATGGCCATACTGTCCAAAGTAATTTATAGATTCAATGTTATTTCCATCAAACTACCATTAAATTCTTCATAGAATTAGAAAAAAACTATTTTAAATTTCATACGGAATCAAAGGAGACTCCATAGAGCCAAGTAAAAAGTAAAATCCTAAGTAAAAAGAATAAAGTTGGAGGCATCACGCTACCTGACTTCAGACTATACTACAAGCCTACAGTAACCAAAACAGCATGGTACTGGTACCAAAACAAACATATAGACCAATGGAACAGAAAAGAGACCTCAGAAATAACACCACACATCTACAACCATCTGATCTTTGGCAAACCTGACAAAAACAAGCAATGGGGAAAGGATCTCCTATTCAGGAGCTAGGAAAACTGGCTAGCCATATGCAGAAAAATGAAACTGGACCACTGCCTTACACCTTATACAAAAATTAACTCAAGATGGATTAAAGATTTAAATGTAAAACCAAAAACCATAAAAACTCTAGAAGAAAACCTAGGCAATATCATTCAGGACAAAGACATGGGCAAAGACTTCATGACAAAAACAACTTCAACAAAAGCCAAAATTGATAAATGAGATGTAATTAAACTAACAGCAAAAGAAACTATCATCAGAATGAACAGGCAACCTACAGAATGGGAGAACATTTTTGCAATCCACCTATCTGGCAAAGGTCTAATATCCAGAATTTACAAGGAACTTAAACAAATTTACAAGAAAAAACAACCCCATCAAAAAGTAGGCAAAGGATATCAACAGACACTACTCAAAAGAAGACATTTATGCAGCCAACAAATGAGAAAAAGCTTAACATCACTGATCACCACAGAAATGCAAATCAAAACCACAATGGGATACCATCTCACGACAGTCAGCATGGTAATTATTAAAAAGTCAGGAAACAATAGATGCTGGCGAGGCTGTGGAGAAACAGGAATGCTTTGTTGGTGGGAATGTAAATTAGTTCAACCATTGTAGAAGACAGTGTGGTGATTCCTCAAGGATCTAGAACCAGAAATAACCATTTGACCCAGCAATCCCACTACTAAGCATATACCCAAAGGAATATAAATCATTCTACTATAAAGACACACGTACACATTTGTTTGTTGCAGCACTATTTACAATAGCAAAGACATGGAACCAACCCAAATGCCCATCAATGATAGACTGGATAAAGAAAATGTGGTACATATACACCATGGAATACTATACTGCCATACAAAGAATGAGATAATGTCCTTTGCAGGGACATGGATGAAGCTGGAAGCCATCTTCCTCAGCAAACTAACACAGGAACAGAAAACCAAACACCGTATTTTCTCACTTATAAGTGGGAGTTGAACAATGAGAATACATGGATACAGAAAGGGGGACAACACACACCAGGGCCCATTCGGGGGCCAGGGGTGAGGGAAGGGAACTTAGCGGACAGGTGAATAGATGCAGCAAACCACCCTGGCACATGTATGCCTATGTAACAAACCTGCAGGTTCTGTACTTGTATCCCCCCCTTCCCCGGCTTTTTTTTTTTTTTTAAGAAAGAAGAAAGAAGAAGGAGAAAAGCCAGAACAGCTCACATCTGATTCCCAGTCCAATCTTCCTTCTCCTAACAGACTTCTGGAAGGCAAGAACCACATCGTCTTCTTTACAGCTTTATTGTGCCAGACAAGCACCTTTCAAAGTACTCTACAAGTAATTTTAAATTCTTAAGACAACTAGAGCTACACGCTAATTGCCTAGGCTACGTTCATTTGTTTAATATTTGGTAAAATTTTTCATCTCTAATTTAAGAGTAACAATCAAAAATATAACTTAAAATACCTTAAAAATATAGCATTACTTTTATAATTCTTACAATTTTCCTACATATCTATTCACTCTGTTTATTATACACAGTATAACTAAAAACATCACCAAAAATATTGATGCTTGTGAGACTGTATGTCTATATTTCATAAAGACCTTTGCTCTTGTGTTAGTATGAAATGTTTCCCTATCTCTGGAGTGTATCAATAAAGTAGATTATAAAGCCTCATAAATTAAAGACACTCTGTTCTGACTAACTTCTAGAGAGAAATGTACATAAACAGAATATTCCCAAAACATCTATAAAATAAGGAAGTTGAACTTCTAATATTTCAAATGAGCTAGACTTTCAAAATAATTCTTAGAGGATTCAAATTCACATTATTAAGGTAAATCTTTAGAAAACTCAAGTTTTATAACTTTGGCTAAATAAAAATAGCCATGTCTTCTCTGATTTAATAATGTTAAGGACAGAGCAAGTACACATTTTATTCTACTTGGGTATGTTTTTTCCAAATGTATACAAGTTATTGAACTAATAAGCAACTATGACATGTTAAGGTTATATAACATGTAAATTTCTATTTAACCAAACCTAATCACTATTCTGGAAAACTTTATGTCAGCAGTGATTATATTATGTAGTACATCTACTTGAATATAATTTCCAAAATCTTTAGGTAACCAAAATGTGGAATTGATATTAAATTGACTTAATCAATGGATAATTCCTCAGAACACTAAAACATTAATTACTAAGCACAATTTGTCTATATACTTTTTCTTCTTATTTTTGTATGCCATCAAAAGGCAATTTGAGTTATGTTAACAAACGTGTTCATTTTTCCTATTTTACTAAAACATAAAAGAGATATGGGCAGCTCTGGCAGTCTGTTAAAATGCTTGTGTATGACTGAAAGTTCTCAATCATCTACCCCTCAAGTGTTGTTGTTGTTGTTGTTTTCCTGTAAGACATTAGTTACTTAGATTAAAAGTTGTAATTATAATACTATGAGTGTTTAAGACTAAACTAGGGGCAACAGTGTCAAAGAAACAACTGAGTATATACTTTTGTTTTTTAAAGAGAAAGAATTATTTTGCCCTAAATCAGCAGTTCACTTCAGCTTTGCTTTTTTTGTTGTTTTGTTTTTATTTTTGAGACAGGGTCTCACTCTGTTGCCTGGGCTGGAGTGCAGTAGCAGCATCTCAGCTCACTGCAACCTCCGCCTCCCTGGTTCAAGTAATTCTCCTG
Source organism: Gorilla gorilla gorilla (assembly GCF_029281585.2). Classification (NCBI taxonomy): domain Eukaryota; kingdom Metazoa; phylum Chordata; class Mammalia; order Primates; family Hominidae; genus Gorilla; species Gorilla gorilla. Next base: position 59,063,553 of record NC_073224.2, on the reverse strand, counting down.
CCTCAGTCTCCCAAGTAGCTGGGATTACAGGCCTGCACCAACAGGCCCGGCTAATTGTTTTGTTTTTAGTAGAGACAGGGTTTCACCAGTTGGCCAGGTTGGTCTCAAACTCCTGACTTCAAGTGATCTGCCTGCCTAGGCCTCCAAAGTGCTGGGATTATACACGTGAGCCACAGCACTCGGCCCACTTCAGCTTTGCTTTTACAAAAAAAAGAAAAAAGAAAGAAAGTACAAAAAAAAAACACCTCTATACTCCTTTTCTTTATCGGGACTTGTTAGGGACCCTGGAGAGCTGTTGTTTATGTATAACTATTGAAATGTATTATATTAGAAATTAAACTTGAAACATTTTTTAAGAGGTATGGATCCACATAATAGCAATCATGAATCTGTTGGATGTTAACACAAATACCATAAATGATTATGGTATTACTTTTCATCATCATCATTTTGACTTTGCAGACCTCTGAGATGTCTTAAAGTGTTTGGTCTTGAACATGAGCACACAAGGGAATAAAATGTGATTTTTGTCTTGTTTGATAATATCTGATTCTAAAAAGAAGCCACAAAAATTGTTAAAATAAACTTCAATCAATTTTGATGGGTTTGCTTCCCTGGCTTACTGATTAATTTTTTTGCCTACAATAACAAAGTTATTCCTACCTCTGGCAATTCTCAAATTTGAATATTCACACTTTTTTATTTTCTTAGGTTGCAAACATTCTCCATTCTTTTCAAATCTCTGATGCCTCCTCTCTTCACTCACATAGAAAATTGTTCAACATTTCTTGAAATGATAAAAATCAAACTCATCCTCTCTTCTTTAGTTTTCTCCATCTCTCTCCAGTCCCTCAAAAATAAACTTTTTGGTCAGACTCATTCCTGTAATCCCAGGACTCTGGGAGACCAAGGTGGAAAAAATCACTTGAACCCAGGAGTTCACGACCAGCCTGGGCAATAGGGTGAGACCCCATCTCTACAAAAAATAAAAAAACATTAGCCAGAAGTGGTAGTACATGCCTGTAGTCCTAGCCACTTTGGTGGCTGGGGTGGGAGGATTGCTTGAGGTTGAGATGGGAGGATCGCTTCAGTCTGGGAGCCAGTCATGAGGGCACTACTGCACTCCAGCCTGGGCAACAGGTTAAGAAACTGCCTCAATCAATCAATCAATCAATCAAATAAAAAATAAAAATTGTTTTCATGCAATCTCTTTTTTCCCTTACACTTATACTCTTTTCCATTCCTAATGTAACTGACTATTTCAGATCCTTCTTACTTTTCACTGAACTACTAAAATAACTACCAAACTAATTTCCTCGCCTCTAGTTTCTACCAAAACCAATCCATACTGAAATCTCTCCCACTTGAAGGACCAACTCTTTAGCAAGGCAAACTGTGCCAAAACCTAGCTCATTTACTTTTATAGTTTTATCTCCCAATACTCTCCTGTACAAAACCCTCCACTGTATCAAAAAAAGAAAAAATATATAATCAAAGCTCCTGAAATGCCATGTCAGTTGTCCCACTGGTTCCTCAATTGCCAAAAGAAGGAAAACATACTGCGAGAAGCGTATAATAAACCAGTGCCTACGGGTACTAACAACTCCATGTTATGAAAAAGGGATTGATATTATTTCTTTGGACTAAATTACATATTGCTTTTAAATTCTAAAGATACCAGGAGAAAAATTATTACAATAATCTTTTTTAACGGAGCTAAAATAAGTGAGGTAAGTTTGAGACAACATTCCAAGCAGAAAAAAAACAATAAAGCTAAAAATTTAAGAGTAAATGCTTTTGCGTCAGACAAACATGTCTTCAAATCTTAGCTCCGCCTCTTACAAGCACTGTGACCTCAGGTAAGTTTCTTACTTAAGACTCAGTTCAGGTATAATACTATCTCCTATTAGCCCTGGGAGGATTTAAAAATAAAATGAAGTATGCACATAAAGCACCTAGTATAGTGCCCAGTGCATGGTAAGAGTGAAACAAAGAACTTTTTAAGATTATAATTACTGAGGTAGCCTCAGATCCAGAGAAAAGGCTAGTTAAGGAGAATGCAGTTGGTAGAGAAAAGCAGTAAAAGGGAAAAGGGTTAAGAAATATACACAGAGTACTTGTCTCTTCTGTACAATTCAATAAATTCCCTAAAAAGTATATAGCAAAACAATTATTCAAGGCCCTTGACTAGATTCCCATGTAAAGCTTGATTTCTTTAGATGTAAAATGAAATAGATACACAAAATGGTATCTAAAGTTCCTTTCAGCTCTAACCTTCAAGAAGGCTATAAGAATTGTTGTAAACTAGAATCCTAAGAGTTATGAATATTCATCACCATTACATGGTTAAGCGCTTCTGTATTTCACTAAGCATATGAGGGCTTATTGATGTTCCAGTGATCTCACAATTTCAGAAACAGAACAACAATTAAGCCCCAAATAAAAAAAATCCAAGCTGGACCTGACAAGTACATTATCACTCTCATGTGAACCCAAAGTTAGCAGTCTTCAGAACCCCTAAAAATGCTCAGAGGCAGTTTAGTTTATAAAGTAAAAGATAGAAATTTTAAAAAAAAAAAGACCTGAACAGGAATAGGAGGTTTGTAATTGGTTGAACAGACAAGACAGAATTGAGAAGACTAAAATATATATATATATATATATATATATAATATTTTGGAATGGTAAAATGAGTGAGCAAGGCTCTAGTCTAACTACAAGCTACTTGAGAACAAACGCAAACTTCTTATTCCCAAGTCATGTCTTCACTGTAGGGAGTTCTTTTACATACTTAAGATATTTATAAATCTAAAAAGCTAAAATCAAATTATAATTCTATACCCTCTTTTTATGTGAAACCATGGTCAAAGGTTGTACTAGACGTAATTAATATTTATCACGCCCATTTATCAGACTTTTTGAGTGTAATCTCTAAGTCTTTCAGATTGACTTTCACATCTAGAAAAGTATTCTTTCATGTTTACTCAAAATCACATGTCTGTAGGCTTATTTCTGAATGAACTGCTTTAAACACATACTTTTATCAGCTTTCATGTTTGCAAATGGTGAGAACTCCATCTGTGGACTTAAATTATAGCTAAGTTTGTGTATTCTGAATTTAACAGTGACAAGACTGTCTTATCCCATTTATTTGAAGACATAAGAAAGGAACCTGCTCATCAGGCATCCAGCAAAAAGTACTTATTTCCATCAAAACTTAAATTTGTATAATATAAAACCTGGAATAATGCGTGAAGCTAGTAGGACAAAACATAGGATAAACACTTCAGGATGTTGCGTTGGGCAAAGATTTCATAAAGAAAACCTTAAAAGCACAGGCAACAGAAGCAAAAATAGACAAATGAGATTATATCAAACTAAAAAGCTTCGGCACAGCAAAAGAAACAACCAACAGACTGAAGAGACAACCAACAGAATGGGAGAATGTATATGTAAACTAATCATCTGACAAATTATTAAGATCCAGAATATACAAGGAACTCAAACAACAGCAAAAACACAAACAATACAATTTTAAAATGGGCAAATGAGCTGAATAGACATCTCTCAAGAAAAGACATAAAAATGGTCAACAGGCACATCAAACAATCTCAGCATCACTAATCATCAGGGAAATGCAAATCAAAACCACAGAGTTATCATCTCACCCCAGTTACAAAAGTTATCATCAAAGAGACAAAAACTAACAAATGCTGGCAAGGAGGCAGAGAAAGGGGAACTCCACACACTGTTGGTGGGAACGTAAATTAGCATAGCAATTATATAAAAAATAGTATGGAGGTTCCTCAAAAAACTAAAAACAGAACTATCATATGATCCAGCAATCCCACTACTGGGTATATATCCAAACGAAAGAAAATCAGTATACCAAAGAGATACATGTTTATTGCAGCACAAGAGCCAAGATACGGAATCAACCTAAGTGTCCATAAACAAATGAATGGATTAAAAAATATGGTATACATACAAAATGGAATACTATTCAGCTATAAAAAAAAGAACAAAATCCTGTCATTCATGGCAACACAGATGGGCTTGGAGGATATTATGCTAAGTGAAATAAGTCAGGCACAGAAAGACAGATGTCTCATGTTCTCACTCATATTGGAAGCTTAAAAAATTGATCTCATAGAAGTAGGGTAGAATAGTGGTTACTAGAGGCTGAGAAGGGCAGGCAGGGGCTTGGGGCTGATAGCCAGAGGTTAGTTAATGGATCCAAAATGACAGCTAGATAGATAGGAGGAATGGTGTTCTAGTGTTCTATAACACTGTAGGGTGATTATAATTAACAAGAATTTATCATATATTTTCAAATAGCTAGAAGAGCAGATTTTGAATAATCCCAGTGAAAGAAATGATAAATGTTTGAGGTGATGGATATGCTGATTACCCTGATTTGATCATTACATATTGTATACATGTATCAAAATATCACATATATGTACATCTATATCATTATCACCCATATATATGTATAATTATATGCATATATTTATATACATATATTATATACATATATAATATAATATAATATAATATAATTATATTATATTATATTATTATATTATATAATTATATTATATTATAATTATATAATATAATATATTAATTATATTATATTATACTATATATAATATAGTATATTGTATTATATATAATTATTATATATTATATTGTATTATATATAATTATTATTATATTATATTATAATATATTATATATATTATAATATATAATTATAATTATATATTAAGATATATATAATTATAATTATATATTATATATTACATATTATGATATATAATATATAATTATATAATTATATAATTATATGTTATACATATAATATACATATAATATATACATATATAATATACATATAATATATACATATATAATATACATATAATATATACATATATAATATACATATATAATATACATATATAATATACATATATAATGTACATATATAATATACATATATAATGTACATATATAATATACATATATAATATACATATAATATACATATAATATATACATATAATATATACATATAATTATACATATAATATATACATATATTATATGCATATAATATATACATATACACCAATAATAAATATCACCCATATATATGTATAATTACATATCTTTTTTTTTTTTTTGGGATGGAGTCTCGCATTGGTTGCCCAGGCTGGAGCACTGCAGTGGCACGATCTCGGCTCACTGCAACCTCCACTTCCCAGGTTCAAGTGATTCTCCTGCCTCAGCCTCCCAAGTACCTGAGATTACAGGCACATGCCACCACACATGGCTGTTTTGTATTTTTAGCAGAGACGAGGTTTCACCATGTCAGGCTGGTCTCGAACTCCTAACCTCATGATCTGCCCGCCTCAGCCTCCCAAAGTGCTAGGATCACAGGCGTGAGCCACTGTGCCCAGCCATATCAATTTTTAAAAAGCAAAAAATTGGCAAAAAAATCCTTAAATCTGTATTATTTACCATATATTACATATAAAGCAACATCAAAATGATAAATCTATAACATAAAGTTTAAATGATTTTTCTATTTACATATATCATGTAAAACTACTGCATCATTTTGGTCATACTAAATATTTGAGGAACTATAGAAGACTATAATATAAAATGCAAATGGAATAAATTCATCCAGTAGTCTTGCATGCCATATTTTTTAAAGAAAGTAAAGCTATAGGTAAGAACTATTTTAAAATAAAAAAAGTGATAATTAAACTTGTATATGTAAATGACTCAGATAGTACTGTGACAAGGAGAGAACTGATCACTTATTTATGGCAGTAACGCTTACTTCTAAGTACACAGAAACAATAAGAGTATATTTAACAAAGATTTCATATTGTCAACTTTTTATTGTTTTTAATGTTTTCAAATACATATTCTATAGATAAATTAAACAAGTATAAAATATGTTGAAAGTTTAAACATCTAGCCCCTATGAGTTTCAATATAAGGACTTCTTCATCACCCATCTACTTGGTAACTTTAAAAGATTCTTCCACATATTCCGCACACATGCATTTTTGTCTCACAGTTGATCAAGAGAAAATAATTTTAGCAATCCATGTTCACTAGTAGTTATACTAGCAACAGCAGCAGTAATAGTAGCAACAATCATAATACTTCAACTTTAAATTTTTTAAAAAATTATGTGGTACCAACCTGGTCTCCAAAGTCCTCTGGGAATTTCCACAATACCACAGGATCTGTAAATAATTGACATGTATAATTAAACAGCAGCAAAAGAACACATTTAAAGGAACAGTCTTGGTTAAACACTCTTAAAATTGTCAAAGCTACTTTAATTACAACATTTAAATTTTTCTTTAAACATTTATAGTTGATGACATTCACTTCTCTTCCTTTCTATAATTAAATATTTTGATTTTTTAAGAAATGTAATGACCTTCAAAATAGAAATAAATGATATTAATAACTTGGTCAGGTTATTAAAAATCATTACTGTATTTCTTTTAGCAACTCACTTTTTATTGACATACCTTAGATTTTAAGATTTTAAACTCTGAATTTTCTATTTTAACTACACTTTTAAAATACTGGTATTCCTTTGAAAAGAAAAATACAAATGTATCAAGTATGTAATAAAATATATTATAGCTCTCAGAGACTAGACCAAAATACACCTTAAATATCCATTTAAAATTCCAATTAAGATTTACAAAAACTGTAATAATATTTGCCTTATATCAGTTTTTAAATCTCATATTTGCAGTAATAGATAAGTTGGTAAGTAGATATAAAGCAGTTCATTTAAAATACAATTGATATTTGCAGGGCATTTCACAGAAATTTTTCTAGCATGTTTTATCTAGTAATTAATATATATAAATCAATATTGTTTATAAATATTCACACCAGTTTTTCATTTTCTTTGTTTCTCACAGTATTTCTCTTCTACTTAGCACACTAAAATGCTAAGATCTTAGTTTAGTAAGCACTAATACATATTTTAGCCATATACTTATTGTTTAACTCTGTCAAAAATAAACTTCTGAATACTTCAAATGTGTTTTAAAGGGATAGTGTATAGTGGATTATTTCTTCTGGGCAAAAAAAAAAAAAAAACTTGAAAGCCCAAGATAAGACTAATGCGTGTAACAAGTACCACCCATATGACAGGGTTTGAACTCCATGCCAAGTAAAAGGACTTGTGGATCAAAGATAACACTTCATGTACCAATCGGTGAAAACTTACAGCTTGATTCCATTATTTCCAGTATTTCATACCATTTTCTAAAAAACACAACCTAAGGATACATATATATTTCAAAATTTTTAATTATAAAACTCAATAAATGTCTAGCAACATTTTTAGCATGAGCTGGCTCCTCTTGTGTTTATACTTAAGTTCCACAGAATTTTTTTCAGGTATTTTAAATTAAAAAGAAAAAAGTAAGCTTTCGACAATTAAACTTTTTATTTATTAAGGACTAAACAGTTTCCATATAAATAATAAAAATCAACAATTTAAAACATCTTATATAAGAATAATACATTACAAATTTATGAAGGTAATATTAAATGATTATATCCTCATGTAAAACGAAATGCATACATTTCTAAAATGAATGTGGAATGCATTACACATCACCTAAAAACACTCAAACGTAAATATCTTGTGGATAATTATATTCCCAATTAAAAAAATAGACATATATTTATATGGCAGTTTTACCAAAATGGTAGCTGCTAAAATTTGAATCTCATAAAACAAAGGCATATGACAGAATTTTCATAAAATATTAAATGAAAGTTTTTATCTTCATAAAGTAATACAATTACTAACAGCTACATAAACAAATCCTCATGCAGAAATACAGAACAGTTCTTTCTCATGAATAATGAAATTACAGGGTTTCAATGTGAATATTTAAAATCTCCCTTTTAAGTAACCTCAACTTTGTAATTACTATTTGAGAAGATGTTTGTGACAACTTTCTTACAACTTTGTCTTAAATAAGTATACTTATGTTATTGAATAGCTTACAGTTCGCCCTTGCTGTTTGTAGCATTTACCTAAATATGTTTTGCTGCCTGACTTTTCCTCACTAACATTTTTTTTCTGTATACTCTGTTTTTTCGGAGAGAGAACAAATAAGTACATGAAAACTGCATCTATTGGTTTAAGCACAAAGTAGAAAATATCCCAGCTCTTTTCATTAAATGAATTTTACCCTTCAGCATGCAAAAAATTATTATAATCATGTGCATCCATATTTTGAAATGGATTAACTTAGTTACTGCCTATGTGATTAGATTTAGACCACATCTGACACATCTTTGTAGCAACTTTTCAGAAGTACTGCAAAGGAAGAAACAAAAGGGCTCTGAAAAAAATAATCCGATTCAACAACTTTATGCACAAAGACTGAATTTTCTGTTCCCTGAGGATTACTTTCCAGATACTCAATCTGATCTGGCAATGTTAGGTCAATTTTATGCTGATTTTATGGGTGAAAGGATGAGAACTGCTGGTGGGAATCATCGTTGCCAGTTATGACTGATATACACTGTGTTTCTCTTTTTTCCAATGCCTACCAGTAAATCAAAGGAGACTCCATATCTTAATTAAAGAAAAAAATTTTACTGCCAACATTCTAGAAACCAAATAAATATAAAAGGAAGAATACTTGATTTTGACATAAATATATTTAATCTCTTAGTTTAATAAGAGATAATGTTACAGCATAGTAAGAAAAAAATACAAATTTTTATTAAATCAGTAACTTTAGAAGATGAATATTTAAAGTATGATTTGCACATCATCAACATAAGGATTCCAAATTCACTATTAAGGCTTTTTTAAAATGTAAAGTAAGATAAAGTCAGTAATATTTTATTTTCCCAATCAAATATTTCACATTTCCTGGCCCTTAACTGAAAACAAAATTAAAATAACTTAGAATACCAGTGTGATTCTACTATACTACAAAAAGAGTATGCAGTAAAAGAGCTCCAATTTGCACAAAAGGATAATATTTACTTAATACTGTGGAATTCAAAGATGATTAAATATACAGTATTTTCAAATTCATGCATTTGTAAAATCTCAGTTCAGAGACTACATACTTCTAGAAAAGTATAATATATAATATTAGTATTTTTCTTGATTACGGGTTTCAGTGCCTAATATACCCACACTGTAAAAGAATATGTATGAAGAAATTGAGGTCAAAACAATGAGAAGTGTGATTTACTCACGTAGCTAGGTAATGTCTGAGGTTACAGCTTTCTTTATTGAGATGTGAGGAGCATACGTTTTAAATAATTTCCAATAATTCACAAATTTTTGTGGCCCATTTAACTTAAGTTCAATTTATTTCATTCAAAAATCTATGCAGTGCTAAAGAAAGAGGAAAAGTCTCTGTGTTACAATGCCCTACAACATTCACAGAGAGAAACGTCAAAGGGCAATTTCGTTTTTGTACAAAATATTCTTTTAAGTGAGGTATCCTGTAGGAACATTTGAACTCAACTTGAAAATTCACTGGCTTAAAAATGTAAAAAAAAAAAAAAAAAAAGTTCCTAATGAAGCAATGAAATGAGCAAAAATCATTAAAGAAAATGTGTGATTTTTTGGTAATGTATGATTTTTATTCTTTCACCTGTGGACACATAATGGTGAACTAAACAAAACAGGGTCTACCACTTACAGAGAAGAGGAGCATCTAAATATATAATGTAATAAAACTTAATGCATTTTTATGATACTAGAAGAAGGGGTACTGCAGGAGCACATAATAAGGAAATCTAATTTAGAGAGTCACTAAAGGACTTCAAAAGGAAAGGACATAAATTGACACAAGTTAGACAAGCAAAGAATAATCTGGGCCATAAAGTGGGCAGGGGAGAACATTCTAGAGTGAAGAACCAATATGCATGACATCTTGAAGGTTAAAAGAAAGCAGAATACCTTTTAGAAACTGAAAAATCATCTAACATATCTGAATATAGACTAAGAGGGAGACAATGTCTAGAGATAAAGCTGGATTGGCAAGGGAAGCCACTGAAGCAGACAGTAGTATAAATCAAGTTAGAAAGAACAACCAGAAAGGGAGAATGCAGCTAGAGTGTGTGTTATTATGAAAGTCAAGAGAAGAGGGTGTATGTAAAAGAAATCCTCAAACAAATGCTGCAACACATTGAGAGATGATGACTGAAGAATGGCAACTATATTAAAAGACATAACACCACAGTAAGATGAGCCTCAGTGGAAGGGTAGGAAGGAGGTGGCCAATTTAAGATTGTGGAATGAGTGAGTATGATGAAAGAGAGGCAGTATGCACAGAGGCAATTTACTTAAGAAAGGATACACAAAGTAGAGGAAAGTAAAGGTAGACAGAAAGCTTAAGCTAGAGATATTTGTTTTTTTCTTTTGACTGGTACAGACTTGAACATGTTTAAAAGGCTATGGGAATTCATGAGCTAGCAGAGAGCCAGCAAAGAAGGAATACAAGATCCCTGAGAAGACAGGAAGGTTGGAATTCAGATCAAGACAGTGAGAGGAGCCTAAGACAGAAGCTGAAGTACGTTTTCCATTGTTATAGGAAAAAAAGAAGAGGAAAGACATATAGCCAAGTAAATTTGTAGTGCAAAAATACGAGTTTTGTGAAAAAAACTGCTAATATTTTTATATGTAGTAGGTAGTTCTCTAAAGCAAAGCTTTCTGCTAAAACACGCAAAAAAAGCTGTTGGAGCTTTAAGGAGGAGGTATGAAATAACCATTTCAGGCAGAGTTCTCAATATAGGTAGATATCCAACATGGCATTTAATGGCATTTCTCTCAATTGGTGGATTCTGTTGGGGTGAGGTTTCTGTTAATCAGGTGGATGGGAAGATAATCTAAAAGAGCGGCTGCAGATCTGAATTACGTATCTAAAGCTAATAAAAAGGAAGTCATATTTTCTGAAAAGTCCATTAATATTATATGTTATATCAAATGATACAAATGTATTTTAAAACAGCATAGTTTCAGTTAAAGGTCTACAGCATATAACTGAAGACTGTAGGATTCAGAAATAAGATGACATAAATAAATGGAAGTAGAATTATGAAATCACATAGATGAAGTCTGGGTCTTCTACTTATGAATAACACAATGCTTTCAGTGTATGATCAGAAGTAGGTTTTGAAAAATAGCAAATCAATTTCCTTGTCTCTTTCTCCCTCAGACTCTCTAGGTTGTTCTTAAAAGAGTCTCATCTATTTATCCAAGTGTACTATATAAATACCTTTTTTGACGTGTGCTATTTTTGAAAAAGTTTGATAAGCATGTAATTTAATAATTATGGTTAAAATGATATTTTATTACATCTGCCAAAATAATTTTCAAACTCATTAATTATTGTAATTTTTTTTGAGACAGGGTCTCACTCTGTCACCCAGGGTAGAGTACAGTGGCATGAGCATGGCTCACTGCAGCCTCACTCTCCCAGCCTCAAGCAATCCCTTCCATCTCAGTCTCCCAAGTAGCTGGGACTATAGGCATGCACCACCATGCCCAAATAATTTTTTTTTTCTTTTTTGTAAAGATGAGGTCTCGCTATGTTACCCAGGCTGGTCTTGAATTCGTGGGCTCAGGTGATCGTACTGCCTCCGCCTCCCAAAGTGCCAGGATTACAGGTGCGAGCCAACATACTCAGACTTATCATAATTTTATATTCAGCCTGATTGAAAAAAAAGGGTTTAAGGAAATAATTCACTCTATCATTTAGGGCCACAAATGACTTTGGTGAAGCCAGAGATTCAGAAGATCGACACTTTTGCCATTTTTCCTTGGCACAGACTCCAGCAAAACACAGATTTACTGCATGATAGAAAGATATCACTCATTTTGACAAAGTAGTAATAAAAAGCTTCACTGATCCACTCAAAAAAGAATAGTATGATAGACTGTACTATAAACCTTAAGACTATAAGCAACAGTGAAAATAAAAACAAATTCATTGCTGGAAAGTCTTAAATTCAGACTACATCTAATCTTGATAAAACATATATAAGCAGATGTTTGTACAAATTATTTTGAAGTTAACCTATAGATGACAATATTTAATTTTATCATCTTCTTAAAGGTCTAATTCAGTAGTTCTCAAACTTCAACAAAAATATCTACACAAACAGATTGCTGGGTCCCACACACAAAACTTCTGAGGTGGGCCTGAGAAATGGCTTTTTTTTTTTTTTTTTTTTTTGAGACAGAGTCTCACTCCATTGCCCAGGCTGGAGTGCAGTGGCACAATCTCTGCTCACTGCAAGCCCCACCTCCCGGGTTCATGCCATTCTCCTGCCTCAGTCTCCTGAGTAGCTGGGACTATAGGCGCCCACCACCACACCCAGCTAACTTTTTTTTATTTTTAGTAGAGACGGGTTTCACCATGTTAGCCCAAACGGTATCGATCTCCTGATCTCGTGATCCGCCTGCCTTGGCCTCCCAAAGTGCTGGGATTACAGGCTTGAGCCACCGCGCCCAGCCAAGAAACTGCATTTCTAAAAAGCTCTCAGGTGATGCTGATGCTACTGGTCTCAGGACCACACTTTGAGAACTAACAGCATGGACTATGTATCTCTCACAATGATTAGCATTATGCGTCACATGTTAAGAAATTTAATATTTCCTTCAAAAGGAAAGGACATAAATTGACACAAGTAAGACAAGCAAAGGATAATCTGGGCCATAAAGTGGGCAGGGGAGAACATTCTAGAGTGAAGAACCAGTATGCATGACATTTTTATATATTTATAAAAAATATAAATATTCTTTAAAATATGACAATAAATAATTTATATTTTCCTTTATTACATATATACTTGATATGACAACAAATATATCTTCATAGGGCTAGAAACAAACATCAACTATATCACTTACAGCAGAAAATAATTTTAGCAAGAAAAATACCACCAAAATGTTTTTAAAACCCAAATACTACTGATACTATAATTCTATTTCCATATCCCAATGAAAGAATTTTATTTCAGAATTGAATGTTTTGTGACACTGGAACCACATGATTTAAGGAACAATTATGGAGGACTATAGTTATGTGTACACAAGATATACTGCCTATTATTCCCTCTAACTTTATATGCTGTATGCTGTATACATACATATTGGTAGTCCATATCTAAACAAGATAGATGTCCTTTTGTACTTTTCCAACTCAGATATGTGAGAAAATTTTTCTTGCTGTGCTGTCTTACAATGCTTTCTTTCATGAATTTAAGCAATTAGTTCCAATACGGACAACAGAAAGACTATCTGTGAATGCAAAATATAGTAATAATAATAATAAGGTCTCTTTTATTTACTTATTTGGTATTTCAAGAAAAGTTTCATTATATATGGATAGAAACTTTGTATTTTCTGAATGAGAAAGGACATTAAATATTCTTTTTTTTTAATCACCCAAAGTTATACTGTATCCTGTGTCTAGAGCTAGTAACTATTGAAGCCAAGACTAGGATTCAGGTATCCTTGCTTCTTATATAACACCCTTTCTAATATATGCTGCTGCAATTTGCTATACTTGGTTGATCTTTGATTTTACTGTTCATTCATTAGACAGTAATTTAAAGAACATCCACAAGTCTAAAAGTTTCTTAGTTATCTATAGGAAGACATTCTCACCAAGCCAAATATTTGTATTTTGTAAAACAATGGCCTAAATCTTACAGACTTCCTTTGAACAATACTTGGAAATTTGTATGTGAAGAAACCTAGAAAAGGAGATTAATTACTAATAATACTCAAATCAATACCTTCTCAATCTGAAATTAAAATAATTCTTCATTTAATCATGTAAGTTTGATTCACACAAAAACCTCACAGAAATGAAAACATTATTTCAAGATCTTTTACTTTATAATCACTTGCAAAAATAGAGATCACACTTCTATTTGTTATTTTACATAATGCATACATTTAAAATTAAAACTAAGCAATTTTGAAAATATGTCCATTTGTTCACCATTCTAAAAATGCACATAAGCAATGGTGGAAATAAAATTTAATGTAATGATCCACTGTGATTATCTTCATTCGAATAAGCCATCCTGGAAAATCAAACTAGCACTTTAAAATAATTTTGGTGTTTTTGAAACTCAAACCTTAAAAAAACAGTTTGGATAATGGATAATTCTAACCTTTCTAAATATTTCTAGAAAGATGTAAAATCAGCATCACAACTTAAAACAAGGAAGCTCTCTTTTGAGCAAATATTAGCAAATTCTAACTAAGGTAATGAAAATGGAACTTCAAAGAACCTTAAGAAAATATAACCCATAGCATGTTAGATATATCATTTTGCTACATCCATTCCTTTTAAACAAGACCTATTATAATAAAATGAAAACCCTCATCAATCACCTGATAGAGTAATTCCAAACTTAACCAAACAGGGCTAATGGGTGAGAATTGAATTGAAAACACCTTGACAAAGAAAGCAATTTCTTTTCTTCGCACTCCTCTGAAGCTGTGGGTGATCATGGTAATCGAACCATCAACAGTGAGGGGCCATCTGTCCCAAGGGCCCTTCATGAGAGTTTTTAAAAAAACATCAACAATAAAGAAGGGAAAGAAATGCTGTACCACAGATGTTCAATCTTGATTAATCTATCACAAGGAACTTACAACTGAGAATCAATGTTTTGACATTTTTCAGATACTAATCATTAAAAGCCAACACAAACGTTTCTATAAGAACACAGGGAAAAAAAGTTAATCAGTTGCTTGTAGAAAGATGATCTGTCATACAGAACCTAATATACCTTTGAGTCAGCTAAGATCTTAAAGTTGCTTTAAGATCATATCCTAAAGCAATAGCTTTTATTATGATTCCTTTAAGGAGGAAAGAAGGTAAGAGGCCATGCTTTAAGTTAGCATGAGACTGTTGTTTGTTATAATTCTTTATAATTTTTATAATTATAAGAATTATAAAAAAGCAAGTATATGGTTAAATAAAAGAAGACATATATTTTTATTCACAACACTCATTATACTTAACTCTTTGAAGTAAAATATTGTCAAGAAACAGTCTTAATGTGAAACTTCAGAATGTAAAATTAACTGAACTGCTCATAAAACAGCTTCATTTTATTCATGACATTTAAAATCATGTTCATATTACACCAAAAAGTAATTTTGGGTAGATGTGCAAATGCTTCAAAGCTTTCTTGTTTGATATAAAGATGGTCTGAAGTACAGTAGACTTCTAATACTCCTGGATATAACAGACACAGTTCCAATGACTTGAGAATAAGCTAAAATTCATGAATAGAATCATACTAACTATAAAAATGACTTAAAGTTCACTAACATAAAAACATGTGTAAGCTACATTAAGAATAACTGCTAAAAATATTTTAAAATTAATTTTAAAATGAAAAATACATTAAAACAAAACATCAAAGAACCAAATTAAACCATGCATGACCTTTCTTTCAGGATATTTTCAAGTTACAATAAAAGTAAATGTAGAATAAATTTAAGATTCTAATGAATATAATAAAGTCACTAAGAAACTTACTGTAAATGCAATAACTCTTATTTATCTTTGTATCTACAAAGCCTAGGAATGGATCCTGTCACCCTAAAGAGATGGCACCTCAGGCACATGACAAAAGGAAAGTACAAATGCCCTCTTGAAGAAGAAACACTTGATCAACTCAGGTCTTGCCTAACATAAATGGGTAATTCAAAATTACTACAGAAAATCTAAACACCTGTGATTATAACCATCAGACACAAAGAATGGAATTAAGATACTAATTTTTTTTGTTCCTCCCACACAGGCTTCAGATATTAAAATTACCTGAAACAGCATATATTGTAAGGATATTTAAAATGTTATACAATAACATAACTCAAAACATGAACTAGCAAATTTTGAAAACTAGAACTTTTAAAAATATAAAAATATAATCTATGAAATTAAAAGCTCAATGAATAGAACAGCATATCTTATAAAACTGAAGACAGAAATAGTGAACTAAGTCAGACACAAATGATATTAAACAGATTGAGCCATAAAGAGGCAAAATAAATGAGAAAAATAAGAGGTTAAGAAAAATGGAGACCAGAATAAAATAAATCTATTTAAATTTCTAAAAGATCAGACCAAAGATACCAGAGTGTGTATAATGGAAGAGGGAAGAAAATAATATTAGAAGAAATAAAGGCTGATTTTCCAAAACTGATAAAAGACATATCTTTAGATTTGGAAATGACAACAAACCTAAGCAAGATCTCAAGACAGACATGACTAGACACATCACAATGAAATTGCAAAGTATAAAAAGATATGGATACCTTTCAAAGCATCCTAGAGAGAAAAGAGGTAAGTAGAAAACTACATACATTATTACATCGACAGCGGACTTCTCAATAGCAGCAATGGAAGCCAGAAGACAGTGGAATAATATATTCTAAAACTTAAGAACTGTGCAAACAGGAATGTAGGGAAAATAAATACATTTTCAGAAAGACAAAACTGAAAGATTTACCAAGAATAGACCCTTTCTAAAGGAGCAGCTAAAGAAATTGTAACAGAAAAATTCTCCTTTTTTATAAAATGCAAGAAATTATATTTCTTATATGCAAACATATATATAAAACAATGTTTACTGAAGCACTGCTTACAATTAGCAAAGTTTTGCAAGATAACCTATATGCCCATCAATATGAAAATGATTATACCATTATTATTCTATGAAACACTATATAACTCTGAAAAAGACTATAGCCTTGAAAAAAAAAGTTATATTTGTTCATATGAAAAAAAAATCTAAAAGAGTGATAAATGAAAATAATGAGACAAGATGAGGTCAGAGAGTTAAGGGGGAACAAACAGAACATAAAGGGCCTTAAGAGTGATAAAAAGGAACCTGCTTACACTCTGGGAAAGGGAGCCACAGCAGCATTTGAATAGAGAGGAGACATGTTCTGACATATTTTAACAGGATCACCCTGGCTTGTGTGTTGAGTATAAACTGAAAGGTAATAAAATAATGAACTCAGTTATGATGCTACAGATAATATTTAAAATGAACCTCTTAGGAAAAGAACTTACATCATTCATATATATATGAATTACTCAGATATATATATACATATACACACACACACACATATATACACACATATGTATATACACACACATACACATATATATAGACAATTTGTGGTAAAATATCAGGGAAGGAAGCAGATAACATAAAATTTACAAGATGATCTACCCTCTTGAGACAGAATTCATGGCAACAGCAATAAGGGTCCAAGAGTCCAATGGAAACTCTCCCAGTAGATTATAGTGGGTGTTTTATGAACCTGACGTGGACCCAGTGATCTTGCTGGCATGTAAATACTCTGGAAAGAAAAGAATCATGTTTTATACAACTAAATGAGTTCTAGATCTGCAGAACTTCAACATAGATGATGAGAAGCCCTCCCTACTCACTTTGCAGAACCGCAACCCAGGCTGTGAAGGATCACATGACATTAAAACTGCAAAGACCTGTGACTAGCAATATCATCATGAATGGCAGTCCAGGAACCAAGTGCAGCAATAATGAAATAGGATATACTTCAAACAATGGGCTAAGATGAGGGTGAATATCACTGTCAGCACCCACCAAAGTCAGAAGCATAATCCTAGGTGAAGCACTAAAACGAGGTCTAGACAAATGATTGCATCAGTGATATGGAAATAATCACAGTGAGACATTAAGAGCAAAGGCATGAAGCATAGTAGTTGAGGTAGACAAGCAATTCCTCAGTACTTATGAGATACCCCTGGAGGGCCACAGAAATACTAAAAGAGAATGAATACCTCAAAATGGGATCGAGACCCAGAAGGTACTCAAG